>NW_026617839.1:0-15121 GCF_000801105.2 Raphanus sativus
ATTATAAAGAAATAAATATATTGTTTGGAAACATTGATAGTAGTATAAAGAAATGAACATTAGTGATTTAATGTATGTTTAATTATAAAGTATAAATGTGTATTTAATTTAAAAAGTTACAAAATAAATGTCAGGTCCAACAGAATGTCTCTGTTTCAATAAGATGGATATATATATAATATACGAAAAGTGCCTTAACTACAACTAGTGAGGGTTTAGACTATTATGAATTTTAGACATTAGACTATCTTGAATATGTTTAGAATTTTAAAATGACAACAACGATTTTGTAAGGGAATCTAGAACTTCTCTGAATATTTAATTTCGTAAATTGTCTTTGCTTAACTTGTTGATAAAGATGACAAAAAAAACAAACTTGTTGATAAAATTTAAACCAATTAGGATTTTTTTGAACAGGATTATTTCAATAAATAAAATAAATCAGTGTATAGTACAATGATCATCTTTATAAGACCAACGCTGTAAACTTGTTAGCAACCTGAAATAACCCCACCATGGTGCATATGTTATTTTGATGTTCAAACTAAGACGTTTTATACGTGTTACGTTGCGAAATACTCAACTAACAAATTTGATTACCTCCAAGATTATCTGGCACTTTAACCCTAGTCTCTAGCAATAATCATATTTAGAATTTAATATTTATACCCAAAATGTATAACATACTTATAAAATACTAACTTTTTTAGAAAAATATGAAACTACAAGCACTGATAATCTGGAAAAATATAGAAAGAATGTCTTATTTTCTAGTATTTTCACACAACTTTGGTTTTATTTTTTCAGTAGTGGAAAAATATAGAAAGAATGTTTAAAATTTTAAAAGAAAAGAATATTTGATTCGTTGAGATAGTAGCAGACAAAGACCAAACAGTTGAACAAAAAAACAGAGTATCCGAAAATGATGTTGAGGCACTCTGCCCAAAGTTTCTTCTTCTTCCTCTTACTCTGTTATGTCTCTATCTCGTGACCCCCAAAATGTAAATTTCTCGCACGAATTCAGTTACCAAAAAAAGCTGCTCACTTTTTCTTCTCTCCCTCTCTTCTTTTTCTTCTGCTAAAACCCCCAAAAGACCTAAACTTTCATCCATTTATAAAGACCCTTTTAAAGCTTTACTATCCAGAAAGTGATTTATTTCCATTGTCTTTAAGTAAAATGAGATTGGAGGGTAGTTTCAAGGCGCTGAATCAGTACGGAAAGAAGATGTTCAGGAGAGTAAAGGAGGCGGTGATGAAGACAAAGAAGAAGAAGAAACAGACTATGTTTCAGTATGATCCATCTAGTTACGCCTTGAACTTCGACGATGGAGGAGATGTTCCTCAGAGATTATCCGGCGACTGTAAACACTGCAGGATTACTTTGATTTACGTTGTTTCTGTCAAATTTTGACAAATTCTCTTTCTTTCTCATTCGGTTACAGTTTTGAAACAGTCCACACTTGTTTCAGTGTCTCCCTCTCTCTCTCTTTGTCATTTTCCATCTTCTTTCTGTCATCTCTTGTTTTTTTTCAGTGTAAGACTATTTTACTCAAAACTTGAATCCTTTTGTTTACAATGTACTCCAAATGATCGGAAGCTTTGGTTCTCTTAAACTCGAGCCGAGCTTCTAAAAATTGAGTTATTTATGAAACATTTTTGTTACTAATCCTTGAGCCAATTCCAACGTAGACACCGTGATTACTTGTTGAACACTTTGAAAAATAATGAAAAAAAAAATAGTTATTTAAGATCACGAAACACTTTTTTGGTACTTAGCTACTCGTATTTCTTCGACCATTTTAAGTTTTTGATGAACAGTTAACATGGGATGTATCATGTATCAAGACTAACCGTAAATCTAAAAGTTTATGGGGAACAATGATTCTCATATGGTTAGACATGACTAAATGCTACTATAATTAGTTTAGCTTTCTGTTTAAATCACCTTGAATATGGATTTATGTTTATTGACTAATCTATTTGGCATCCATATATAAACCGCATACTTGAAAGAGAAGAACATTTGACTCACACCTAACACTTTTTTATAATAAATGTCAAATTCTTTGGGACATTTTTTTGCAGCTACCTATCTGGTTAGTTGAGACTTGAGAGATATACAAGCAAGACAGAGCTTGGGAAGTACATTAAAGAACAGTGAAATAAGTAGACAAAGAAGCAACTTTTGTGGTTCGTTGGTCAAACACCCAACAAACTTGAAAATCAATTTCAATAGCCCCTTTCACAAGTAGCTTTCTAGGAACCGTACACATGTTGGAGAATATAAGCCAAACAAGTAACCACCATTAAGAACACAACCGCATCTCTTGTTTACTGTTTACCAAGTGGTCCAATATTTTCATCAGCAAGCAAACCAGTGTATCATAAATGCAATGCCCAAAAAAGCTTCATCTCAATCAATTTATATACAATGAATCAATGGTTGGATTATCTATTGTGAATTTGTGATAGAGAAAGCTGAGGTTGCTTTTGTAAAAAGAGTGAAATTCACAATTATAAAGAACCATGTAATTGACCTGACCTGTATATCAGTTTCTAGTCACAATTAACTCAAATACATTGTTTATTGATAAAATATGAATATACACAACATTATATCAATGTTGTAATCAGGTTCACCGAACAACATCGAATGCATATCATCCCTTCGTAGATCTTCAACGTCTTGTATTTACTCTTGGCATCTTCGTACAACTCTTTATTCACCTCACTCCTCAGGATCAGTCACAGCATCTGCACACAATGAAAGGAATGCTAACATCTTTTTTTAGCTTCTTCCCCAAGTAATCCGTAACCCTAAGTAGCTCCATCACTGTTCCTAACCTCGGTATCTCACTGTACCTCATTGGATTTCTCTTCACCATGGACCATGAAGATGAGGCGGCGTGGCGGAGATGAAGAAGGAAGTCATGAACGAGTGAAGAGGTTGATTCCACGAGGGGAAGTGAAGAAAGTTTTGGAGCCGATTATGCCTTTGAGATTGAAGTAGTCTTCCTCTGAAGTCTCTCCCCAGGAATTGATCTCTGGCGCAATCTGATGATTGGACATTGATCCAAGTCGAAGCGTGACAGATTGGTTCCCTGAGACTGTGTGTCTTGTGGTTCTGAATCTTTTGAGGAACCGTGTCTCCGCCGAGTACTATTATTGTTGCTTTTGGTTTGGGCCTTGCAGCTGGGGCTGCTTATATGGGCTTAGAAGTAGTTGGGTGGAACAATTCAGGCCCAATTTTATTCGGATATGTAATTTTAGGATTACCTCACAAATCACGATAATCGTGTTTTGCCACGTGAAAAAAACTTTCAAGAATCATCTACCAGAGCTACACTACATAGGAGATGACTGATATCATAACAAAACCTATTTTTATGAAAATTCGTAAATGAATAATTCTTTTGGCTTTTGCTACGAAAATCGAACGTCTACAACAAATCAATTAGGATCGTACCGAGGAAGATTTTGTTTAACCAAAAACTTAAAATCCATAAAGATCAAACCAAAAACCTTGTGTGGGATCTTGTGATCGAATGATAAGTAGACATTAACATAGATATATGTCTATGCTTACAACCATTTGCATATTTAAAAGGAAGGTCTATCCATGAACTAAATATATTTTTAAAGATTAATCTAGATATTTTTATAGGTTTGGAATACCCCAAATTAAACCCAAAAAAATTAATGCCCTATCATGTAGACTTATCTTATCTTTTTATATATTTTTCTAATAATATTAATTTTAGTTAAAATATTTTCGTTTTAACTAGACTTATCTTATCCGTTTATATCCTTTTCTAACAAATTTTATTTTTAATTTAAATATTTTCGTTTCAACTACCTGCATTTTCAAATTGAAAAGTGAATAGTAAACGATTCCATATAACCTGTATGAATCTCTTGTTTGTTTGTGGAAGAGTGGATATAGTCAAAAAGGCAATTCAAATGAACTTATGTTATGCGCACTTTCAATCTTTGGATGGATAAGAATCACCGGTAAAAAGTGAGATTTTAGCAATACTTTGACCATCCTAACTGAGTTGGATTTCGACTAAGCACCATGTCCCATCCAATGGTATTGTTGTATGACAACTCATCTTATTATCGTGCAAACTTAACTCTCAGGACATGTTACTATAGTGTTAATATATCTTTTTGTCTGCATGTAGACTCCTAGTCTCGTACATTCAAGTTTACAACCTCTAAAACTTCGCGAGTTTAGCCAAAAAGAAAATCACGAATTTCCTTCAAGCCCGATGCAAAGCATAAAGTGAAGCCATCAACTAGGATCTCAAGTTTAATTTTTTTTTTTTTTTGAGAAAATTGAAATATATTTAAGAAAATGTACTATTTTATAATTTGCGCATCGCTTTCCATAACGAGACCCGGTCTTGAACACATTAATAATATTATGGACGATATTTTTGTTCCCAAAAATGGGTACTGCCGCCAAACTTTTCTAGCATTCGACTCTAGTTGACACGTACTTGATAACATAACAGTATCGATGTAATGAGTAAGAAAATACGAATAAGTATACCGACGAATGGTTTATGTCACAGAAGTGGCTAAGGAATGTAAGCATAGTTTCTAGATGGGTCCAATTGTTGGGGATTATAACTCTCGCATATATAGGTCATGTCTCTAGCAGACTAGCAGTACTGTGTTTATATTCCATATATATGCTCATATAATCCTTCAAGTACTCATTTTAAAAGTTGGAACATATACCTTCTATCTTTAATAGTGACGATCATACATTCCATCTTTTCTCTCTTTTAGTGCGCATCATATACAATGTTAGCACTGATAATTTCATTGCTCTACTAATTTCCCGACCCGTTGTCTATGGATTTTATAAACTTGAGGCTTAATTTCCATCTACTAATTTATCAATAATCACATCTATTTTGGTATGTATAATCTTGTTTAGATAAACTTTGAGGCTCAATGTTTAGACATGCTTAGCTTTTGTTCTGGTATATGATCGAGAGTGTGTTCCCTTGATCATGGTTATTATTTGCTTTGAAAATTTGCTTTGAAAATTAGTATTCTTGATTTTAATTATTGTATATTATATAATAAAACATGAATTAAAGTATAGAATATGAGTGGTGGATTTTTATTGGAAAAGAAATAAAATGTAGAAATAATTAAATATGTATTTTAATAGTTAAAATATAATCTCTCTGTTTCAAATTAAGTGTTGTTGTAAAATGCAATTTTTGTCATAAAACAAATCCAATGCAATTAGTTTACCTCTTTTGTTCCTAATTAAACTAAGATAAATAATACTCTTTCCGTTTCATATTAAGTGTCGTTTTAGAGAATTTTTTTCGTTGCAAAATAAGTGTCGTTTTAGAGTTTCAATGCAAAATTTATTAACTTTATTCTCCATTCTATTAATCTATTGGTTGAATTGTATCGGAAATGATGTTTTTATATTGAAAATATGCAAAATTAAATGCTTTCTTAATCCGTGTGCACAAGTCTAAAACGACACTTATAATGAAACAGAGGGAGTAAATGTTATACAATTATAATGGTCAAACAATGGTAATTTTGAACATCTAACTAGTTTTTTAATTTGTGTGTAAAATTTTAGAACGACAACTAATTTTTAAAGAAAGAGGGAATAATATTAGTTAACTATTATGACTATGAGACAAGTAATACGAGTCATCAACTAGTTGGAAACTTAGGCTACTTAGCTATGGAATTCCTGATTGTTTATTGATTTTTGTATATCAGTAGATTCGTCAATAGGATCTCAACGCGTGTATTTATTATGGGATGTCTTTGTCGTGGATCATTTAAGAATTCATTGACCCATTCACAAGGTGTCTAGAAACAATTCCCCAAGATCTATTGGCCAATAATATTTATTACAATTACACCTACACGGTGTATTAATAATGGTTAAGTGGGTATCCATATATAGTTCTAAGAATCATATAAGTGGACATCCATTGGCCAATACGAACTCATGGAGTCTGGTCTAACAGTTAATTAAGCGGTCCCCATATTAAACACCAACATAAACTATCAATTAAAACATGTTAATTACGTAAAAATAATTGAAATAGCAATAAAAATATTTGAAGGTGATTAGATAGATCATTAACTCATGTATATATTAGTATAAAACAACAACCTATAAGCTCCAAGGTAGTGGCCATTCACCAATGCAAGAGATCCAAGAAGAATGTATTATAAACTTACTGTTGACATAAGCTTGAGTGAAGCGTGAGAAAGAAGTCATCCTAATCTATTAGTATTGAGGAGATAAGTGTTGAGTAGATTTAGGAGTTATCTAAATCTATAATTACTAATAGGATTAGGATAAACTATAACTATATATAGAGATATCATGTGATGATATATTGTGTGAGTTTTATGAGTTTGTAAGTTGAGGTTTTGAGAGATTTTCCTCAAGGTTTTAATAAGAAGAGTTCTTGTTGCGTGTGATTACAAAGCTTTCTTGTGTTCGATTACTTCTCTATCAAGATCATTGACGCCAGTTATTACAATAATTGGTATCAGAGCTCACGATGGGAGACCTAGTAGTATCAACGAAGCCAAAGGAAGGAGGATCAGCTATCAAGTGCCCTATATTGACTTCGACGAATTATACTGTGTGGGCCATGAGAATGAAGATCCTGCTCAAGGTACATGAAGTCTGGGATTGTGTTGAAACAGAGGTAGACGATCCGAAGAAGAATAATACGGCTATGGCGCTTCTGTTTCAAGGAATTCCAGAAGTACTTATACTTCAAGTTGGGGAGTTGGATACAGCAAAGAAAGTCTGGGATGCAGTTAAGACAAGGAACGTTGGAGCAGAACGGGTAAGAGAAGCTAGATTGCAGACATTAATGTCTGATTTTGATCGTCTGACAATGAAGGAGACGGAGAAGATTGACGATTTCGTTGGAAAGATCTCTGAGATGACCTCTAAAGCTGCTGCACTCGGAGAAGAGATAGAAGAACCGAAGATCGTTAAGAAATTTCTTAAAGGTCTTCCTCGAAAGAAGTATATTACTATTGTGGCTGCTCTTGAACAGGTCTTGGATCTCAAAACAACGAGTTTTGAGGATATCATTGGTCGCCTAAAGGCGTATGAAGAACGAATTTGCGATGATGAAGAACAGCAGGAGGATCAAAGCAAATTAATGTTTACTAATAATGAATCTCAATCTTACCGAGGATATAATAACAACAACTATCGAGGCAGAGGACGTGGGGGACGCGTCCCTAATAGAAGTCGTGGTCGTGGAAGATATGGTGAAGCCAGAGATGCCTCAAGGATAACTTGTTACCGCTGTGACAAGATAGGTCACTTCGCATCAGATTGTCCAGACAGGTTGCTAAAGCTTCAAGAGACCCAAGAAGATGAGAACAAAAGTACACATGGAGCAGATGAACTCATGTTACACGAGATAGCTTCATACAGTGAAGTTGAGACAGCCTCAGGTGGAGGAGACGAGCTGTTGCTACATGAGACAGTATACCTTAACGAAGGTAAGATAGTACCTAGTGACTACGATGGAAACAGAGAAGAAGATAGTACTTGGTACCTAGATAATGGAGCATCAAACCATATGAGTGGTGATAAGAGGTATTTTTCGGAGATTGATGATTCCATCACAGGAAAGGTTCGCTTTGGGGATGACTCTCGGATAGATATCAGAGGAAAAGGAACTATAGAGTTCACTGATAGGAATGGAGAAGCAAGAAAGATAACAGAGGTGTACTATATTCCGGATCTTAAGAGTAACATCATCAGTCTAGGGCAAGCTACGGAGGCTGGTTGTGATGTGAGAATGAGAGGAGAACATCTGACAATGCATGATCGTGAAGGCAAGTTGATTGCCAAAGCAACCAGGTCAAGAAACAGGCTCTACAAGGTGAAGATGGGTCTAAAGGAAACGATGTGCTACCTCTCAACTGATATAAGTGATTCGAGTCGGTGGCATGGGAGACTCGGTCATATAAACTATGACACAATGAAGAATATGATATCAAAGGATCTGATCACAGGTATTCCACATATCGATGTTGAGAAGAAGATTTGTGGATCATGTTTAGTTGGGAAGCAAGCAAGACGATCATTCCCACAAGCATCCTCCTTCAGAGCCACGAGATTGCTTGAACTCATACACGGAGATTTGTGTGGTCCTATAACCCCACATACAAGCGCTGGAAATAAATATATCTTTGTGCTCATAGACGACCACTCAAGATATATGTGGACAATTCTTCTCAAAGATAAAAATGAAGCTTTCGGAAAATTCAAACACTTTAAGCAACTAGTTGAGCAAGAGACGAGAGCACATATTCAGACTTTCAGAACTGACAGGGGAGGAGAATTCGTTTCACACGAGTTCAATGCTTTCTGTAATGAATCGGGGATCCAACGACATCTCTCAGCTCCCTATAGTCCTCAGCAGAATGGGGTCGTCGAGAGGAGGAACAGGACTTTATTAGAAATGACCAGAAGCATCATGAAGCATATGTCGGTTCCAAACTATCTATGGGGAGAGGCGATAAGGCACTCAACATATCTTATCAATCGAGTAGCGTCTAGGGTTGTTAAGGAGAGCACACCATATGAAGTCTATCACGGAAGAAGGCCTAATGTAAGTCATCTAAGGATCTTTGGGTGTATAGGCTATGCGAAGATTGATGGGAAGCTGCTAAAGAAGCTCGATGATAGATCTCGTGTGCTTGTTCACCTAGGAACAGAGCCTGGTTCCAAGGCGTATAGAATGTTTAATCCACAAACAAAGAAGGTGGTCGTTAGCAGAGATGTTACCTTTGATGAATCCAAAGGTTGGAACTGGAACTCCAGAAAGGAAGATCAAGTCGGAGGAAGCTTTAAAGTATCCATTGGAGATTTCGGAACAGAGTCTGGAACAGAGACTGAGTTGACTACTCCAAAAACAGAGGAGAGTCATGAGGATGTGTTGAGTGAAGAACATGAGACAGATGAAGAAGCAGAAAACAGAGAAAGTTCAGATAACGAGTCGAGAGTCCTTCGTCGATCTGAAAGAATTTCAAAGCTACCTGCATATTTGGAAGATTACGTGCTCTGTTCTGAAGAAGAAGGAGAGCTGTTACTTGCATATCTGAATGAAGAGCCACGCACGTTTGAAGAAGCTAAGAATCTAAAGGAATGGTTGAAAGCATGTGAAGATGAGATTGAATCTATCACTAGGCTTAAGTCGTGGTGTCTTGTTGACTTGCCTCCTGGTGCGAAGCCCATAGGACTAAAGTGGGTCTTTAAGCTCAAGAAGAACTCTGACGGAAGTATCAACAAGTACAAATCTCGACTTGTTGCAAAGGGTTACGTTCAGCGCTATGGGATTGATTATGAAGAGGTGTTTGCGCCTGTAGCAAGAATAGAAACAATAAGATTTCTAATCAATCTTGCTGCTACTAGTGGATGGGAGATACATCACTTGGATGTTAAGACGGCCTTTCTTCACGGCGAACTGAAAGAGACAGTCTACGTTACACAGCCGGAAGGTTTCGAGGTTAAAGGAAGTGAGCATAAGGTCTATAAGTTGAATAAGGCCTTGTACGGCTTGAAGCAAGCCCCTAGGGCGTGGAATGACAAGCTTAACAAGATTCTGATTGGGTTTGGTTTTATAAGATGTCTAAAGGAGCCATCTGTTTACAGGAAGGTGACGAGTAATGGGCTTCTTGTTGTCGCGGTTTACGTGGATGATTTGTTTGTGACAGGAGCAAGCATGAGAAGCATAAACCAGTTCAAACAGGAGATGGCCTCTAAGTTTGAAATGAGTGATCTCGGGAGGTTGAGTTATTACCTGGGAATCGAAGTCATACAACATAAGGATGGTATAACTCTGAGTCAAAAGAGATATGCACTGAAGATATTAGAAGAAGCGGGCTTAAGTGAGTGCAACCCTGTACACGTTCCGATGGACTCTGGTCTGAAGCTTGAAAAATCCGAGAAGGAGAGAGACATTGATGCCACAAACTATAGAAAGATAATTGGTTGTTTCAGGTACTTGTTACATACTCGACCGGATCTTTCTTACTGCGTAGGCGTCTTGTCTAGATATATGCAGAGCCCGAAGGAATCACATGGGATAGCGATGAAGCAGTGTTTAAGGTATCTTAAAGGTACTACATCATACGGTTTGACTTTTGCAAGAACTACAGAGAGAGCAACAAGGTTGATTGGTTACAGTGACAGTAGTCACAATGTTGATCAAGACGATGGACGAAGCACGACGGGTCACATATTCTATTTTGGAGACAGTCCAATCACTTGGTGTTCTCAGAAGCAGGATACGGTGGCTCTCTCGTCCTGCGAAGCTGAGTTTATGGCGGGTACTGAGGCAGCGAGACAAGCCATTTGGCTTCAGGATCTACTTCACGAAGTTTTGGGAGCTCCGGTTGAGAAGACAATCATCAAGATAGACAACCGCTCTGCAATTGCCCTTACAAAGAACCCGGTGTTTCACGGTCGCAGTAAACACATCCATACCAGGTTCCATTTTATAAGGGAATGCGTCGAGAAAGGTCTGTTGGAGGTGGAGCACGTGCCAGGCACTGAGCAAAAGGCAGATATACTGACGAAGGCTCTTGCTCGGCTCAAGTTCAAGGAGATGCGCGAGTTGATAGGTGTTCATGATGTGGACAAGATGGACTTCAAGCTTAGGAGGGAGATTGTTGACATAAGCTTGAGTGAAGCGTGAGAAAGAAGTCATCCTAATCTATTAGTATTGAGGAGATAAGTGTTGAGTAGATTTAGGAGTTATCTAAATCTATAATTACTAATAGGATTAGGATAAACTATAACTATATATAGAGATATCATGTGATGATATATTGTGTGAGTTTTATGAGTTTGTAAGTTGAGGTTTTGAGAGATTTTCCTCAAGGTTTTAATAAGAAGAGTTCTTGTTGCGTGTGATTACAAAGCTTTCTTGTGTTCGATTACTTCTCTATCAAGATCATTGACGCCAGTTATTACAATACTTACACCGTTTATTTATGTTGTTTCAAAAAAAATCTATTAGTATAATGTTATAATTTAAGATTTAGTCATATATATTGTCTACAAGAAAAGAAGATTGTGCAACCATTTTCTTGAAACGAGACATCCCATAAAAAAAACGTTCTATGACCTTAACCAGCAAAACAGTGACCAACGAGATACGATCACTTTTACATGCTTGTAGCTTATTAATAAGAAGCCGAAACATATCAGTAATATTGGTTAGAACAGATTCTTTTTTTTCTCAATGCTCTGTCTATTACTTATCTCTGCAAGGGAAATGACTTGCACCGTTTTACAGTTGAATGTGATTGGACCCCAAAAATCATAAGCATATAGGTTATATGTGTTAGACATTATATATGCAGGCATAAGGAAAAATTGGTTGACTAACGATATAATTAGCCAAAGAATTACTTGGATAAAATATATAAGACTTCATATATTTTTGGTTGTGCACTTGTGCTACATGATTTATTATAAGACTGACAAAAAGTATATATATCTTATTTTTCAATAAGAAAATTATATATAAAAAATTAACCATGTCTTATATTGAAAAATCTTTCAAATTAATTATTTTTGTAGAAAATTTAATATTTAGCATACTTTTTCATTTGAGAAATGAAGCTACAAAAAAGTTTACGCAAATGCTATATATATATATATATATATATATATAGAGAGAGAGAGAGACTATTCATAATTATAACGGAAGCTATGTATGAGCTGCATGACATATACTGATATAGACAAATAACTTAACTCGAGCATGCAATTCTTGCCCCATAGTCTTATATTGACACTTTTATACACATATGCACCATAGTCTTATGTAATGTCCTGTTTTCGTATTCCGAAAACGATTATCAAGAAGTTAACAAGCGCAGTTGCCCAATTTTGAGGGAGTCCATCGGGCAATACGAGGAGAATGCACTGGCAATCATGGGATAAAGTGTGTAAACCCAAAGAGGATGGAGAATTGGGTTTTGAGGATTTCTCGAATTTCAATACGGCTATGTTGGGGAAACAACTATGGCGGTTAATCGAGAAACAAACTTCTTTGTTTTCTCGAGTTTTCAAGGGAAGGTATTTTAGGAATGCATCGCCTTTGGAACCAATTAGATCATACTCGGCGTCCTATGGATGGCGTAGTATTATCTCTGCTAGATCTCTAGTTAGCAAAGGACTAATCAAAAGGGTGGGAACATGATTTTCTATCTCCGTATGGAATGATCCTTGACTCCCATCCACTCGCCCGAGACCAGCAAATAAAAACAATCATACTCTTTATCCGGATCTTACGGTGGATGCTCTTATTGATGCTACATCTAGAACCTGGAATCTACAGGCTATTAGGACACTGGTTGACCCACTGGATGCAAAACTTATCGAAAGTTTGCCACTGAGTCGTTCTGGGCAAAATGATCGGGATGGTTGGCATTTTACATTGAATGGGAAATACACAGTTAAATCAGGATATCAGGTGGAGCGGGTTTATCCGGACAGAGGTCAAATCATGCAGGAGTATGGCCCTTCGGTGATTTCTCTGAAGGCTCACTGCTGGAAGATAAGGTACCCACCAAAGATGAAACATTTCTTATGGCAATTAGTCTCGGGCTGTATATCGGTTAAGAAGAATCTAATGAGAAGAGGCTTGAAGGGGGATACTGTTTGTGACAGATGTGGGGAACCGGAGGAATCAATAAACCATGTGTTTTTTGAGTGCCCACCGGCAGTTCAGATTTGGGCTTTGTCAAAAATCCCTTCAAATCTGAACATTTTCCCGACACAGTCGCTGTTTACAAACATGGATTATCTATTTTGGAGGATCCCACCAGAAAGGAATGACCATCATTTTGTGTGGATCCTATGGTACATATGGAAAGCACGAAATAATAAAGTGTTTAGTAATTTGGATATTGATCCTTTAGAGACCCTTAATCTGGCAGAGAAGGAAGCAGTATTATGGGATGAGGCACAAGCAAGTGTGACTCAGGCGCTGGACCGTACTAGTCTGTCTGATCCGGCGAGACCCAATATACCAGGACGATGGTGCTTTACGGATGGCTCATGGAAGGAACACGACAGATTTTCAGGTCAAGGATGGTATAGCACACTCGAAGGTTTTGATGGATTTATGGGTGCAAGGAATACAAGAGCAGCTAGTTCGGCCCTACACTCGGAAATAGAATCCCTTATTTGGGCAATGGAATGTATGCGGAATCTAAGGCAGTTTTCAGTTACTTTTGCAACGGATTGTTCTCAATTGGTGAAGATGGTTTCGGAACCAGAAGAGTGGCCAGCTTTTGCAAGTTACCTAGAGGATATCTTCGTCCTGAAGAGGAGTTTCAACAGATCAGAGCTCGTTCATATACCACGGACACAAAATAATAAGGCGGACAGTCTAGCACGCAGTGCAAGGAACCAGCCGTCTTTTGTCGTCCATATGGATGCGGAGCTACCAGTTTGGATAACAGAGTCTATTTGAGGCTGTTAGTTGCTGTCAAAAAAAAAATACACATATGCACATATTAATTACCTGCCCAACAATTCCAACAATTAATGAAAAATGTTTATCCAGTATGAAATGTAATATATACAATCCAGACATGATTTCCCTCTTATTCCTCATCAAAGAAAGTTGGAGTCCATGTCATAAGCATCTCTAATATACACTTTTATATATTTTTTACAATAGAGATCTCTATAATAGATGTCAATTTGCTCTAATGTACATCTCTATAATAGAGTTCTTCTATTTAAAAAAAAAATAGAAGAATCTTATTTTTTACCTCTATATTTAGAAATGAAAATGGCAAATCTCTATATTTTTCCCTATAAATAAAGAAACTCTATTATAGAGGCAAACATTGGACCAAACTCACCTCTATAATAGAGTTTTTCTATTTTAGAGAAAAATATAGAGATATAAATAGAGTTATGTTGGAGATGGTCTAAGTTTCTAAATATGTAGTTAACCTTTTTAGAACTTTTAACATTTGCACCAAAAAACAAAAACCTTTTTTAGAACTCATGTATTGTATAACATTGCGTCCAACTGTCAAGTTGAACTATGCAAAGGAAATGTATACACAACGGTCAAGTGTATGGATCCAGTTTAAAAAAATCAATTTTAGGTTTGACAGGATTAAAGACCATGTGTAGTGTGGCATACTGGCTGTGTGCTAAAGTTCTTAGAGAGAGTTCATGGTTAGTTCTTCTAGTGGGACTATTTTAGTGGTGAGAAAGAAAGAAAAAATAACATTATACGTGCATTAGATCTTCACCATTTAATTATTTTTCTTAAAACTATACGTACATCAAATTGAATTCTCAAGAATCCCAACGGCGCATAAGGTTCGCCACAAACTACATTTTTCTACTTTGCTAATGATGAGGTTCCTGTGGATTTTTATTTAACGCTTTTTATAATATATAGAAATCATCTTTAAAAATAATATGTAAATTAAAGGGCACCATCGTTTTGGAATATGTACCTCCCTTTAGGGCTGAGCATTTTATCCGTTAAATTTGATTCGATTCGTTATCCGTTGCTATTCGATTCGAAAATTCCGAATATCCGTAAGCTTTCGAAGCAAAGCAAATACTAAAATTCAATATCCGTCAAAATCGAAGCAAATCCACAATATTAAAATTTGGGAAGCGAATATCCGATCCGATCCGTCAATATATAAATACATATATTTTGATTATATTTAAAGTTTTAAATGTATAAAATTATATAATTATTATTCTATATATTAATTGATAGATTCTATTCATATTATTACTTATATAAAAGTATTACATAAAAGGAAGAGAAAATATTTACGATAATTATAATTTTTTTAAAGTTTTGTCTTATTATAATTTTAACTAAGTTTAAAAATTTACAAAATATGAAGATTCATTGCTTTTTTAATTTTTATCTTTTATATCATGCAAAAAATATATTTTACAAAACAAATTTGTATCAAATTTTTAAAGATTATTTGTATTTATCAAAACAAATGAGAGAATCCGTAAGTATCCGCGAATATCCGCAAATATCTATTTATTTCCGGATATCCGTTTTTC
>NW_026617840.1:0-15112 GCF_000801105.2 Raphanus sativus
AGGATCCAAAAGGAACAAGGGTCTATCGGTTTGTTTGGAAAGAAGGGAGAACTCTCTCTTGCTAAACCATGCATCACACTCGGATCAAGAGGAGACTCACAAGCAAACAAAGCTGTGCATGGGAAAGTATGAGGAGAGGAAGTTCAATGGGAACTGTGACCATTGCAAGAAGCAAGGACACAAAGAAAAGCCAGTGTTGGATCCTTCACCCACTTCAAGCCGGCTAAATTCATGAAGGAATAGAGAAGCAAGAGCTCACCTCTCGGATGGAACCAGTGGAGCAAATGGAGCTAGTTACAAGCAAGGCACAAGATGGTGAGAAGCGTGAGATAGACAATGGGAAGTCTCTGGTGGCCTATACTGGTGGTTCAAGCAACACCAGTGAGTATGTGACAAGGGCAGACCCTAGACTCTCTATCAAACTCTTTAAGGAGAATGGTAACACCTTTGGGTAACTCTTATGGTGCTTCCTTGATTGCTAGAACTGATAGGTTGATAGATAACTCTTGTGATATGCATAATCATCTCAAAGAGTGTGGTATTGATAGCATTGATCATGCATACTACTCGGATCATGCATACAAACCATTCAAACCTTCCAGCATTCTAGCTCATCTTGCTAAGTCTCATTGTCATGCATCTCGGCCTCTCATTATTGATTCTGGTGCATCTCATCACATGATTAGTGATGTTAAGTTGATTAAAAAACATTGAGCCTGCTTGTGGAAATGTCATGATTGCTAATGGTGATAAGATCCTATTAGAGGAGTAGGAATGCTTAAACTGTTTGATAAGGAGTCAAAAGCTCTTTATATGCCTGATTTCACTTCAAACTTGCTTTCGGTTAAGAGATGTGCAACTGATCTTAATTGTAATGTTATCTTCAGTCCTAATGATGTGAAGTTTCAGGATATTAAAAGTAGCAAGATGCTTGGCAAAGGAGTAACCAAGGGAGAGTTATACATGCTTCAAGATCTACTTCTATTGCAAATTTTAGTTGTTCTTTTTCTTCTGTGTCTACTAGTCTAAGCAAGAATGCATTGTGGCATGCTAGACTAGGACACCCTCATAATAAGGCTTTAAACTGATGGTGCCAGGTGTTTCTTTTGAGAACAATGATTGTGAAGCTTGTATTTTAGGCAAGCATTGTAAAACTGTTTTTCCCAAATCGTCTACTGTTTATGAAAAGTGTTTTGATCTTATTCATTCTGATGTGTGGACTGCTCCATGCTTGTCTAGGGAAAATCAGAAGTATTATGTCTCTTTCATTGATGAAAAATCCAAATACACCTGGTTTAACCTTAATTCCAACCAAAGATAGGGTGCTTGATGCATTTAGAAATTTTCAAGCTTATGTGACTAACCATTATCAAGCCAAGATTAAGATTTTCAGGTCTGATAATGGAGGAGAGTACACAAGTCACGCATTCAAGCAACATCTATCACAACATGGGATACTTCACCAAACGAGCTGTCCTTATACTCCTCAGCAAAATGGTGTTGCTGAAAGGAAGAATAGGCACCTAATGGAAGTCGCCAGATCCTTGATGTTTCAAGCAAATGTACCTAAAAGGTTTTGGAGTGATGCTGTAGTTACTGCTTGTTATCTGATCAACAGGACTCCTACTCTTTGTTGCATGGGCAATCACCATTTGAAGTCCTGAACAAGTATAAGCCAGTACTGGATCACTTGAAGGTCTTTGGGTGCTTGTGCTATGTGATGGTACCAGGAGAGATGAGAAACAAGCTACAACCGAGAAGCACAAAAGCAATGTTTATTGGGTACTCCACAAGCCAGAAAGGATACAAGTGCTATGATCAAGACACTAGGAGAGTGACAGTCTCTCGGGAGGTGAAGTTTATTGAAGAAAGAGGGTATTATGAGGAGAAGAACCAAGAAGATTTAAAAGACCTCACATCAGATCGAGCTGCTACTTTGAGAGCTATGATGGAGAAACTTGGGATCAATATGACTCAAGAGCAGCAAGGTGGAGGAAGTGCACCTAGAAGTGTACCAAGGGCAAGTGATGATCGGATCCCTCACCTTGACCATGAGGGGGGAAATGAAGCAAGCTCTCTTAACCAAGGAGGGGAAGAGAGTTCTAGGAGTCAAGAAGAGAGCTCTGACTCACATGATCAAGGTGTGGAAGCCACTGATCAAGAAGGTGGAGCTGAAGTAAGTCAGCAAGAAGAGCAAAGAGTTAGTAGTGATGATGCGCAAGAGGAAGCAAGTATACAAGAAGAGGTGCAAGTGCAGGATGAACCAGTTCTAAGGAGAAGCACACGGCTAAGGAAGGATCCTTCCAGTTGGGTAAACACAAGAGTGTACTACAATGCCCAAGCTGTGGAGCATCCTTCTCAAGCTGTATGCTCCTTTGCTCATTATCCGGAAGAGCATTGTGCCTTTCAAGTCAGTTTGGATGAGAGTTATGTTCCAAGGAGCTATGAGGAAGCTATGCTAATACAAGAGTGGAGAGATTCAGTTAATGCTGAGGCAGATGCCATGATCAAGAATGATACATGGTATGAGAGTGCACTACCAAAAGGAAAGAGAGCAGTGTCTAGTAAATGGATCTTCACAATCAAGTATCTTCCAAATGGGAAGATAGATAGGCGCAAGACAAGATTGGTGGCAAGAGGGTTTACTCAAACCTATGGAGAAGACTACATTGATACATTTGCACCAGTTGCCAAGCTCCATACTGTTGAGATGAGAGGCTTAAGCAAGAGAAGATGAGGCTAAGTAAGAGATGAGGTTTCTACACTATTTGGGAAATAGTAGATAGTGAATAGTGAATACTCACTATTCACTATTACAAGAGTTACCACAGTGACAATGGTAACTAAGTAAGAAGAAGTGAAGTGAAGCAAAGACACCAAGTGGTGTGGAAGGTTAGGATGCGCAGCTAAGGTTTGGATCACAAACCTTGTGACCGTTTGGAGGAAGAGAAGGCGCGCCATGACAGGCTGTAAAGGCAAAGGTATCTGGTCAAGATACCTTTGGCATCAAGCGTGTGTGCAATGTGGTCCAAGTATTCAAACCAGGCGCTCCTCCTTCTCTTGACTCTACATGCTTTGAATAGTGTTTAGACCACCTTACCTTGTCGCAAACCCTCATTAGTTCTCTCTATATATATTGTAAACACTCTCTGATTAATGTTAAGCAAGTTAGTCTCATTTCTCTCTAGACTTATTCACTATTCACTATTAAATCTGAGAACTCTTCTTGATACTTTAGTCTCTTAATCTCTTTTCAACCTTCTTTAATCTTCATTAACACTCAGATTATACAAAATAATATGGTATCAGAGCCAGGTTGAAAGGATCTGGGTTCGTTTGGACTCTTTGGTGATTCCTTGTGAAGATCCAAAGAGAAGTGTTCTTGAAGTTTGAAGATCAAGTCGGGTTTGAGCTCAAGTTTGTTTCTTTGTGGTGTGAGGAGTTTCTTTGCACAAGTTTGGTTCGGGAAAGCTTAGTAGAAGGTTGTGGATTCAAGTCTGGTTCGTGAGAAGCGGTTTCAAGATCTACAACACAAGTTCAAGGAAGATACAAGACAAAAGGGTTCATCTTGCGACATGGAGAGTGGGATGAACAACAACAACATGAAGATTGCGGTTTGTTTCAAGGGAACAAACTATTTGGTGTGGTCTCGGATGGTGAGAACCACTGTTGGGTGTAAGGGACTTTGGAAGCATATCATACCAGGAGTAGCTCCAAAGCCAAAGCTTATCACACAAGGAGAAGATGGAGAAGAAGCTCCGGATGAAGCCATGGAGAAATGGGAACAAGAAGACATGTTGGTGATGTCTGTGCTACACGCATCACTCGATCCACCCATACTAGAAGCTTACAGCTATTGTGAGACAGCTAAGGAGTTGTGGGACACTCTCAAGAAGGTGTATGGCAATACATCAAACCTTAGCCGAGTGTTTGAGGTAAAGCATGCCATCAATCACTTGGTTCAAGAAGACATGGAGTTCACTAAGCACTTGGGGAGGTTTAGATCACTATGGTCTGAACTAGAGATGCTGAGGCCGAGCACAACTGATGCTGATGAGCTAAACAAAAGAAGGGAGCAAGACAAAGTCTTTGGATTGCTACTTACATTGAACCCGGTCTACAATGGCTTGGTGATGAAGTTGTTAAGAGAAGATAACCTCCCGGATCTTGAAGAAGTGTGTGCTCGGATTCAAAAGGAACAAGGTTCCATAGGGCTGTTCAGCAAGAAGAATGAGCTATCATTGGCAAATCAAGCCACACAAGGAGAGCTAGGAGAAGCTGCTCAAGCAAACAAAGCTGCGCATGGAAAGTATGAGGAGAGGAAGTTCAATGGAACCTGTGACCACTGCAAGAAGCAAGGCCATAAGAAGAGTCAGTGTTGGATTCTCCATCCACACATGAAGCCAGCCAAGTTCTTGAAGGATCGCGAGGCAAGAGAAAGGGCAAACATGTCGGATGGTTCAAGTGGTGGACCAAGTGCAGCAAGTACTAGCAAGAACCATGAGATGATGGAGGGGCGAGACAGTGGTAATGGCAAGTCTCTAGTGGCTTACTCGGGCACTCCTATCATCCACAACAACAATGAGCAAGAGTACCTCAAGAAATCTGACCTTGATGCTCTCATAAAGCTCTTCAAGGATCATGGTAACTTTGGTAACACTCTTGAGTACTCTTTTGGTGCTAGGTTGATAGAATCTCCTATGGAGATCATGAGCATTGATAGGATGCATCCGAGTGTAAAAGAAATGCATAATCATCCTAAGTTTGCTAGTATTGCTAAGACTGATCATGCATTGAAACCATCTAGTATCCTTGCTCTTATTGCCAGTTCTCATGCTGCTAAGCCCTTGATAGTTGATTCTGGTGCATCTCATCATATGATTAGTGATACTAAGTTGATCAAGGACATTCTCCCATATAGTGGTCATGTGATGATAGCAAATGGTGATAGGATTCCTATTAAAGGAATAGGAAGTCTTAAGCTGTTTGATAAAGAGTCTAAAGCTCTTTATATGCCTGATTTCACTTCAAATTTATTATCTGTCAAGAGATGTGCTACTGATTTACAATGCAATGTGATCTTTAGCCCTGATGATGTGAAGTTTCAGGATATTAAAAGCAGCAAGTTGATTGGAAAAGGAGTGACCAAGGGTGATTTGTATTTGCTTGAAGATCTTGCTCCTGTTTCCAATTTTAGCTGCTCGTTTACCTCTTTTCCCACTTCTAGTTTGAGTAAAAATGCATTGTGGCATTCTAGACTAGGACACCCTCATAATAAGGCTTTTAAACTGATGTTGCCAGGTGTTTCTTTTGAGAATAATGATTGTGAAGCTTGTATTTTGGGCAAGCATTGTAAAACTGTGTTTTCAAACTCTTCTACTGTTTATGAGAACTGCTTTGATCTTATTCACTCTGATGTTTGGACCTCTCCTTGCTTGTCTAGAGATAATTATAAGTATTATGTCACTTTCATTGATGAAAAATCCAAATACACCTGGCTAACACTCATTCCAACCAAAGATAGGGTTCTTGATGCATTTAAAAATTTTCAAGCTTATGTAACTAACCAATATCATGCCAAGATAAAGATTTTCAGGTCTGATAATGGAGGAGAGTACACTAGCAATGCATTCAAGCAACATCTAGCACAGCATGGGATCTTGCATCAAACGAGTTGTCCATACACTCCACAGCAAAATGGAGTTGCTGAGAGGAAGAATAGACATCTCATGGAGGTAGCAAGAACAATGATGCTTCAGTCTAGAGTTCCTAAGAAGTTCTGGAGTGATGCTGTGACTACTGCTTGTTACTTGATCAACCGAACCCCTACTTTGGTGCTGCAAGGGAAAGCTCCTTTTGAGGTATTGAACAAGTACAAACCCTCTTTGGAGCATATGAGAGTGTTTGGTTGCCTTTGTTATGTGATGGTGCCCGGAGAGATGAGAAACAAACTTGAAGCTAGGAGTGTGAAGGCTATGTTTATTGGGTATTCCTCAAGTCAAAAGGGGTACAAGTGTTATGATTCTGACACAAGAAGAGTGTTAGTATCAAGAGAAGTCAAGTTCATAGAAGAAAGAGGTTACTATGAGGAGCAGAATCAGGAAGACTTGAAGGATCTTACCTCGGATAGAGCTTCTACATTGAGAACCATCTTGGAGGGTCTTGGAATCAACATGACCCAGGATCAGAATATGGGATCAGCATCAAGAGAGCAGGGAGTGCCTGGTCCGAGTCAACATAGTCCCCACCTTGATCATGTGGGGGGGAATGAAACCAGAGAGAGTTCAGCAAGTGAAACCAGAGAGAGCTCAAGTGGAGAGGAAAGCTCTGGTTCTCATGATCAAGGTGTGGAGCCGAGTGATCAACATGGTGGAGCTGAAGAAAGTCAGCTTGAAGGGAGTGGAGATACACAAGAGAGTTCACCTCAGCATGGAGATCAACATGGAGATCAAGTACCATTGCAAGAGCAGGAACCAGAACCAATCTTGAGAAGGAGTACACGAGTTAAGAGGGATGCTTCCAACTGGGTAAACACGAGAGTGTACTACAATGCCCAAGCTGTGGAGCATCCTTCCCAAGCTGTGTGTTCTTTTGCTCACTTCCCGGAAGAACATTGTGCATTTCAAGTAAGCTTGGATGAGAGCTATGTACCAAGAAGCTTTGAGGAAGCTATGCTGATCCAAGAATGGAGAGACTCAGTCAATGCCGAGGCTGATGCAATGATCAAGAATGACACATGGTATGAGAGTTCCTTACCTAAAGGGAAGAGAGCTGTTTCAAGTAAATGGATCTTCACTATCAAGTATCTTCCAAATGGAAAGATAGACAGGCGCAAGACAAGATTGGTGGCAAGAGGATTTACTCAGACCTATGGAGAAGATTACATTGATACATTTGCTCCAGTGGCTAAACTCCATACAATCCGAGTGGTTCTCTCTTTGGCAGTAAATCTAGAGTGGGATCTATGGCAAATGGATGTGAAGAATGCTTTTCTACAAGGAGAACTTGAAGATGAAGTGTATATGTTGCCACCACCTGGTCTTGAGCATCTAGTGAAGAAGGGAAATGTTTTGAGATTGAAGAAAGCTATCTATGGTCTCAAACAATCTCCTAGAGCTTGGTACCACAAGCTGAGCACAACCTTGAATGGGAGAGGGTTCAGGAAGTCAGAACTTGATCATACTCTTTTTACATTGGTTACCCCCTCAGGTATCATTGTAATTCTTGTATATGTTGATGATATTATCATCACTGGTTCTGATAAAACAGGTATCAAGGAGACTAAGAGTTTCTCAAATCTGTCTTTGATATCAAAGAGTTAGGAGAGATGAAATACTTCCTTGGTATTGAGTTGTGTAGAGCCAAGGAGGGATTGTTTATCTCTCAAAGGAAATATACACTTGATCTGTTGAAAGATGCAGGTGCATATGGAGGCAAAGTGGCTAAAATGCCTATGGAGGATGGGTACAAGGTCCCACGTGAGGGGGAGATTGAAGATAGCAAGCTCTTCCATGATCCAAAGCTTTATAGAAAGCTTGTTGGTAAGTTAATCTATTTAACCATAACTCGGCCTGACATTTGTTTTGCTGTGAATCAGGTAAGTCAGCATATGCAAGCTCCAAAAGAACACCATTGGAGAATGGTAGAGAGGTTGCTGATGTATCTGAATGGAACTCAAGGTCTTGGAGTTTGGATGGGTTGCAACAAGAGTACAGAAGTGGTGGGCTATTGTGATGCTGATTGGGCAGGAGATAGAGCTGATAGAAGATCAACCACTGGCTACTGTACTTTCATTGGTGGGAACTTGGTTACTTGGAAGAGTAAGAAGCAAAAGGTGGTCTCATGTTCTAGTGCAGAAGCCGAGTACAGAGCCATGCTGAAGCTAACCAATGAGCTTGTATGGATCAAGGGAATTCTGAAGCACTTAGAGATTGATCAAGCTACACCAATGACTATGCACTGTGATAACCAAGCAGCTATCCACATTGCATCCAACTCAGTGTTCCATGAGAGGACCAAGCACATAGAGGTTGATTGTCACAAGGTCAGACAGATGATAGTACTTGGAGTGATCCTGCCATGTTACACCAGAAGTGAGGATCAGTTGGCTGATGTGTTCACCAAGGCTGCGAGGCAGAAGACAATGGAGTCCATCCACATCAGGCTGGGCCTCATTGATCTGAGTAAGAGAAGCTGATCCCCTTGCTGTGAGGTCTTCACTCTTTTTCCCTCATCAAGGTTTTGTCCCAATGGGTTTTCCTTGGTGAGGTTTTTAATGAGGAAGATCTCATAGCATTCCAAGCTTGACTTGTTCTACATGGTCAAGCTTGAGGGGGAGTGTTGAGATGAGAGGCTTAAGCAAGAGAAGATGAGGCTAAGTAAGAGATGAGGTTTCTACACTATTTGGGAAATAGTAGATAGTGAATAGTGAATACTCACTATTCACTATTACAAGAGTTACCACAGTGACAATGGTAACTAAGTAAGAAGAAGTGAAGTGAAGCAAAGACACCAAGTGGTGTGGAAGGTTAGGATGCGCAGCTAAGGTTTGGATCACAAACCTTGTGACCGTTTGGAGGAAGAGAAGGCGCGCCATGACAGGCTGTAAAGGCAAAGGTATCTGGTCAAGATACCTTTGGCATCAAGCGTGTGTGCAATGTGGTCCAAGTATTCAAACCAGGCGCTCCTCCTTCTCTTGACTCTACATGCTTTGAATAGTGTTTAGACCACCTTACCTTGTCGCAAACCCTCATTAGTTCTCTCTATATATATTGTAAACACTCTCTGATTAATGTTAAGCAAGTTAGTCTCATTTCTCTCTAGACTTATTCACTATTCACTATTAAATCTGAGAACTCTTCTTGATACTTTAGTCTCTTAATCTCTTTTCAACCTTCTTTAATCTTCATTAACACTCAGATTATACAAAATAATACATACCATTCGGATAGTGCTATCTTTGGCAGTGAATCTTGAATGGGATCTTTGGCAAATGGACGTGAAGAATGCTTTTCTACAAGGAGAACTAGAAGATGAAGTCTACATGTTACCACCTCCTGGTCTTGAGCACTTGGTAAAGAAGGGAAATGTGTTGAGGCTAAAGAAGGCAATCTATGGACTCAAACAATCTCCAAGAGCATGGTATCACAAACTGAGCACAACATTGAATGGAAGAAGGTTCAGGAAGTCCGAACTTGATCACACTCTGTTCACATTTGTTACTCCTTCAGGTATCATTGTAATCCTTGTGTATGTAGATGACATTATCATCACTGGCTCTGACAAAGCAGGTATCAAGGCAACCAAGGAGTTTCTCAAATCTGTGTTTGAGATTAAAGACTTAGGAGAGATGAAATACTTCCTTGGCATTGAGTGGTGTAGAGCTAAGGAAGGATTATTCATCTCTAAAAGAAAATATACACTTGATCTTTTGAAAGATGCAGGTGCATATGGAGGCAAAGTAGCTAAGATGCCCATGGAGGATGGGTATAAGGTTCCACGTGAGGGGGAGCTTGAAGATAGCAAGCCATTCCATGATCCAAAGCTTTATAGAAAGCTTGTAGGTAAGTTAATCTACTTGACAATTACACGGCCTGACATTTGTTTTGCTGTGAATCAGGTGAGCCAGCATATGCAAGTTCCAAAAGAACACCATTGGAGAATGGTGGAGAGGCTATTGATGTATCTAAATGGAACTCAAGGTCTTGGTGTTTGGATGGGTTGCAACAAAAGTACAGAAGTGGTGGGCTATTGTGATGCTGATTGGGCAGGAGATAGAGCTGATAGAAGATCAACCACTGGCTATTGCACTTTCATTGGTGGGAACTTGGTTACTTGGAAGAGTAAGAAGCAGAAGGTGGTCTCATGTTCCAGTGCTGAAGCCGAGTATAGAGCCATGCTGAAGCTAACCAATGAGCCTGTGTGGATCAAGGGGATTCTGAAGCACTTAGAGGTTGATCAAGCTACACCAATGACTATGCATTGTGATAACCAAGCAGCCATTCACATTGCAACCAACTCGGTGTTCCATGAGAGGACCAAGCACATAGAGGTGGATTGTCACAAGGTCAGACAGATGATAGTACTTGGAGTGATCTTACCATGCTACACAAGAAGTGAAGATCAGTTGGCTGATGTGTTCACTAAGGCTGCGAGACAGAAGACAATGGAGTCCATCCATATCAGGTTGGGCCTCATTGATTTGAGCAAGAGGAGCTGATCCCCTTAGCTATGAGGTCTTCACTCTTTTTCCCTCATCAAGGTTTTGTCCCAATGGGTTTTCCTTGGTGAGGTTTTTAATGAGGAAGATCTCATGGCTTTCCAAGCTTGACTTGTTCCATATGGTCAAGCTTGAGGGGGAGTGTTGAGATGAGAGGCTTAAGTAAGAGAAGATGACGCTAAGTAAGAGATGAGGTTCTACACTATTTGGGAAACAGTAGATAGTGAATAGTGAATGCACACTATTCACTATTACAAAAGTTACCACAGTGACAATGGTAACTAAGTAAGAAGAAGTGAAGTGAAGCAAAGACACCAAGTGGTGTGGAAGGTTAGGATGCGCAGCTAAGGTTTGGATCACAAACCTTGTGACCGTTTGGAGATAAAGAAGGCGCGCTGTGACAGGCTGTAAAGGCAAAGGTATCTGGTCAAGATACCTTTGGCATCAAGCGTGTGTGCAATGTGGTCCAAGTATTCAAACCAGGCGCTCCTCCTCTCCTTGACTCTACATGCTTTGAATAGTGATCAGAACCACTTTACCTTGTCGCAAACCCTCATTAGTTCTCTCTATATATATTGTAAACACTCTCTGATTAATGATTAAGCAAGCAATGAAAGTCTCTTAGACATTTTAAGAATGGTTCTTAGTCTCTTTGTCTCGGATTAGTCTTTCCTTTACTCAAATCTCTCTCTTAATCTCTCTAATCTCTAATCTCTAATCTCTATTACTACACTAGATCTCTAGAAATCTTAATGAAGATAATGGCATATGTTCGAACAGGCTAATCTGGAATCATCTGGATAGAAAGTGGGATATCTTCTAACTCACAACTCCTATGAGATTTATTTAACTTCCTGGTTATTCTCCACTGAATAGTGGTTCCAAATAAAGTTTCTTAGATCGTGGTTCATCCTGGTTTGATAAGAATCATGAAGATATTGCCGTATGTCTGAACAGGCTAATCTGGAATCATCAGGATAGAAAGTGGGATATCTTCTTACTCACAACTCCTATGAGATTTATTCAACTTCCTGGTTATTCTCCACTGATTAGTGGTTCCCAATCAAGCTTCTTAGATCATGGTTCATCCTGGTTTGATAAGAATCATGAAGATAATGGCATATGTCCGAACAGGCTAATCTGAAATCATCTGGATAGAAAGTGGGATATCTTCTTGCTCACAACTCCTATGAGATTTATTCAACTTCCTGGTTATTCTCCACTGATTAGTGGTTCCAAATAAAGCTTCTTAGATCGTGGTTCATCGTGGTTTGATAAGAATCATGAAGATATTGCCATATGTCCGAACAGGCTAATCTGGAATCATCTGGATAGAAAGTGGGATATCTTCGTACTCACAACTCCTATGAGATTTATTTAACTTCCTGGTTATATTCTCCACTGAATATTGGTTCCAAATAGAGCTTCTTAGATCGTGGTTCATCCTGGTTTGATAAGAATCATGAAGATAATGGCATATGTCCGAACAGGCTAATCTGGAATCATCTGGATAGAAAGTGGGATATCTTCTTGCTCACAACTCCTATGAGATTTATTTAACTTCCTGGTTATTCTCCACTGATTAGTGGTTCCAAATAAAGCTTGTTAGATCGTGGTTCATCCTGGTTTGATAAGAATCATGAAGGTATTGTCATACGTCCGAACATGCTAATCTGGAATCATCTTGATAGAAAGTGGGATATCTTCTTACTCACAACCCCTATGAGATTTATTCAACTTCCTGGTTAGTGGTTCCAAATAAAGCTTCTTAGATCGTGGTTCATCCTGGTTTGATAAGAATCATGAAGATATTGCCATATGTCCGAACAGGCTAATCTGGAATCATCTGGATAGAAAGTGGGATATCTTCTTACTCACAACTCCTATGAGATTTATTCAACTTCCTGGTTATTCTCCACTGATTAGTGGTTCCAAATAAAGCTTCTTAGATCGTTGTTCATCCTGGTTTGATAAGAATCATGAAGATAATGGCATATGTCCGAACAGGCTAATCTGGAATCATCTAGATAGAAGGTGGGATATCTTCTTGCTCACAACACTTATGAGATTTATTCAACTTCCTGTTTATTCTCAATTGATTAGTGGTTCCAAATAAAGCTTCTTAGATCGTGGTTCATCGTGGTTTGATAAGAGTCATGGAGATAATGGTATATGTCCGAACAGGCTAATCTGGAATCATCTGGATAGAAAGTGGAATATCTTCTTGCTCACAACTCCTATGAGATTTATTTAACTTCCTCGTTATTCTCCACTGATTAGTGGTTCCAAATAAAGCTTGTTAGATCGTGGTTCATCCTGGTTTGATAAGAATCATGAAGATATTGTCATACGTCCGAACATGCTAATCTGGAATCATCTTGATAGAAAGTGGGATATCTTCTTACTCACAACCCCTATGAGATTTATTCAACTTCCTGGTTAGTGGTTCCAAATAAAGCTTCTTAGATCGTGTTCATCCTGGTTTGATAAGAATCATGAAGATATTGCCATATGTCCGAACAGGCTAATCTGGAATCATCTGGATAGAAAGTGGGATCCTATGAGATTTATTCAACTTCCTGGTAATTCTCAACTGATTAGTGGTTCCAAATAAAGCTTCTTAGATCGTGCTTCATCCTGGTTTGATAAGAATCATGAAGATATTGCCATATGTTCGAACATGCTAATCTGGAATCATCTGGATAGAAAGTGGATATCTTCTTACTCACAACTCCTATGAGATTTATTCAAATTCCTGGTTATTCTCCACTGAATAGTGGTTCCAAATAAAGCTTCTTGGATCGTGGTTCATCCTGGTTTGATAATAATCATGAAGATAATGGCATATGTCCGAACAGGCTAATCTGGAATCATCTGGATAGAAGGTGGGATATCTTCTTGCTCACAACACTTATGAGATTTATTCAACTTCCTGGTTATTCTCCACTGATTTCTGGTTCTAAATAAAGCTTCTTAGATCGTTGTTCATCCTGGTTTGATAAGAATCATGAAGATATTGCCATATGTCCGAACAGGCTAATCTGGAATCATCTATATAGAAAGTGGGATATCTTCTTACTCACAACTCCTATGAGATTTATTCAACTTCCTGGTTATTATCCACTGATTAGTGGTTCCAAATAAATCTCTTAGATCGTGGTTCATCCTGGTTTGATAAGAATCATGAAGATAATGGCATATGTCCGAATAGGCTAATCTGGAATCATCTGGATAGAAGGTGGGATATCTTCTTGCTCACAACACTGATGAGATTTATTCAACTTCCTGGTTATTCTCCACTGATTATTGGTTTCCAAGTAAAGCTTCTTAGATCGTGGTTCATCCTGGTTTGATAAGAATCATGAAGATATTGCCATATGTCCGAACAGGCTAATCTGGAATCATCTGGATAGAAAGTGGGATATCTTCTTACTTACAACTCCTATGAGATTTATTCAACTTACTGGTTATTCTCCACTGATTATTGGTTCCAAATAAAGCTTCTTAGATCGTGGTTCATCCTGGTTTGATAAGAATCATGAAGATAATGGCATATGTCCGAACAGGGCTAATCTGGAATCATATGGATAGAAGGTGGGATATCTTCTTGCTCACAACACTTATGAGATTTATTCAACTTCCTGGTTATTCTCCACTGATTAGTGGTTCCAAATAAAGCTTCTTAGATCGTGGTTCATCCTGGTTTGATAAGAATCATGAAGATATTGCCATATGTTCGAACAGGCTAATCTGGAATCATCTGGATAGAAAGTGGGATATCTTCTTACTCACAACTCCTATGAGATTTATTCAACTTCCTGGTTATTCTCCACTGATTAGTGGTTCCAAATAAAGCTTCTTAGATCGTGGTGCATCCTGGTTTGATAAGAATCATGAAGATAATGGCCTATGTCCAAACAGGCTAATCTGGAATGATCTGGATAGAAGGTAGGATATCTTCTTGCTCACAACACTTATGAGATTTATTCAACTTCCTGGTTATTCTCCACTGATTAGTGGTTCCAAATAAAGCTCTTAGATCGTGGTTCATCCTGGTTTGATAAGAATCATGAAGATAATGGCATATGTCCGAACAGGCTAATCTGGAATCATCTGGATAGAAGGTGGGATATCTTCTTGCTCACAACACTTATGAGATTTATTCAACTTCCTGGTCATTCTCCACTGATTAGTGGTTCGAAATAAAGCTTCTTAGATCGTGGTTCATCCTGGTTTGATAAGAATAATGAAGATATTGCCATATGTCCGAACAGGCTAATCTGGAATCATCTGGATAGAAAGTGGGATATCTTCTTACTCACAACTCCTATGAGATTTATTCAACTTCCTGGTTATTCTCCATTGATTAGTGGTTCCAAATAAAGCTTCTTAGATCGTTGTTCATCCTGGTTTGATAAGAATCATGAAGATAATGGCATATGTCCGAACAGGCTAATCTGGAATCATTTAGATAGAAGGTGGGATATCTTCTTGCTCACAACACTTATGAGATTTATTCAACTTCCTGTTATTCTCAATTGATTAGTGGTTCCAAATAAAGCTTCTTAGATCGTGGTTCATCGTGGTTTGATAAGAGTCATGGAGATAATGGTATATGTCCGAACAGGCTAATCTGGAATCATCTGGATAGAAAGTGGAATATCTTCTTGCTCACAACTCCTATGAGATTTATTTAACTTCCTCGTTATTCTCACTGATTAGTGGTTTCCAAATAAAGCTTGTTAGATCGTGGGTTCATCCTGGTTTGATAAGAATCATGAAGATATTGTCCATACGTCCGAACATGCTAATCTGGAAATCAATCTTGATAGAACGTGGGATATATCTGAATTACTCAACAACCCCTATGAGATTTATTCAACTTCCTGGTTA
>NW_026617841.1:0-15104 GCF_000801105.2 Raphanus sativus
ATGCAGTTATTTTTTTAAGTTAGACCCAACCTTTTATTAATTGGTCATATAGGAGAATTAATAAAATAGATACATTTAAAATATACTTTTGAATCGAATAACCTATTATTTAAAACCTGTTAAACTAAATGAGGTTTAAAATTTTATAAAATTGAAAATAAAAATTTTCAAATAGTTTCAAAAAGTATTTTCAAATTTCAAAAAAAAAAAACAATTCGAAAAAGTTTGAAATTTTCTTTTTAATAAGTTTGAATTTGAGAACATAATCTGAAACTATAAAAAATAATTTTTAATTTATTATTTGTATTTATATATTTAGGGTATAAGAGGCTTTAACCTATTAAATAAAATATTTTGGCCATTTTTTTCTTATGATCTTTTTGTAACAAAAACTTAAAAATGTTATATTTAGGAAAATTGCCCAATTTAAAATTATCTAAATTATTTGATATTTTATTCAAACAGTCCGATTTAAAAAGTTGGTATAATTATTTATTTATTTACTTGTAAACATAGTTATTAATACGTGATATTTTTCTACTTTTATGCATCCCGAAATTATAGGAAGTAAAGGGGAAGGGAGGTTACAAATATCTTTATGCAATCCGATATTGTTAATTAGTGGCAGTTAATTATTTGAAAATGTGGACTATAAATAAGTGGACACAACTTTTATTAATTGGTCATGTTGAAGAATTAATAGAATAGATCAATACTATTAAAATATAAACAATTTTGTTTACCCCCAATAATCTAAGCTGAATCATATTTTTAAGTTCCTATTATTTCTACTTAATATAACTTGAATATTTATCTTAAAACTTGGATACTCATTCGGTCTTTGAGTTTTGAGTTTTTTGGGTTTAGAATTATACGTTCCACTCAGTTATTTATGAAATTTTTGTTTAGTTTTTTTCTTTTTTTTTTGGTTTTTCGGTTCTTGATAAATGTACCTAGATCACACACTATATTATATCAATACTATTAAAACATGAACATGATCTATTGATATACGTGTGGTCCAACTATTTTAATATAATTATTAAAACATCTTATTAATCATTTAAAAAAAAAATATTATATAATGAAAAACACATTTATGACTAAAGTGCAAATATAAAAATTAAATTTCTAAAAAAATATAAAACAGAAATTATACCCGTCCTTTTAAGGGCGGGTCAAAATCTAGTTTACATATTAATTTACAGTCACTTATTTTTGATACATTGTAAATTGACCTTTAATCCAGACCATATATTATTTTTCCAGAGAAAACAGATACATATGCCTTTTACTGACTTTTTATTTTCTTTGAGAGTTCTATATCTTATGTCTTTTACTTATAACTAGATTCTGACCCGCTCGACTGAGCGGGTGTCAATTTTCAATTTTTTTTTTACTAAATGTTATACATGATTTGCAATGAGTATAATGTTTAATTTTAATTGCTTCTTGTCTTTCTAAATACTATTGTTACTAAAGATTGTGAAAATACTGAACATATGGATTTAAATTTGGTTAGCAAAATTTTCAAAAAAAAATGTAGATTTTTTGAAAATTTTAATTTGCTAAAATAGCTAGGAGCATGATCTAAATTTATAATAACTATTTATTTTTATAAGTGATAATATATATTTTTAAAATTTACTTCATTAAACAATTTTAATATGACATTTTAAACACGATGATTTATAGTTTATATTGAGTAATTTTATTTTGTCTGGTAAACCATCAATGGTATCGTCTATACTTTTTAGAATATGACTTGTGTATCTGCACAAGTATGTTTTATTTTTTATGGATCAAAATTTTATGATAATGTATAATAAAATTGTTGTACGTATTATTTAAAATATATGGTGCTATATAATTTATATTTTCAACATTTATCATACTGAACTTACATTGGAGTATTATTTATATGAAAATATATGTAAGATAATATAGTTATATATTATATAAATAATTCTTTTTATGTGACTTTTATTTTTAGTTATTATAAATAATAAATAATATTTTTTCATTAAATATTTAAAGCTAGGTTTATTAATTATTTCCAAACACACACATAAAAAGGGGAAATTTCAATTATACCACAAGTTTGATACCACTTTTCATATTTACCATTAATGAATGACTATTTTCAAAAATACCCTAAATTTGTGATAAAGTAACACTAAACTAATTTTTCAAAATATTTATAAAACATATATAAACCCAGCCCAAACCCCCTTAATACTAAACCCTAAACACTAATCACTAAAGCCTAAACCCAAATGTTTGTATATTTCTGGTTGGTGCTATTTATGAAAAGGGGTACTTAACTTGTGGTACTTTTGACAATTTCTCCACATAAGTAATGAAATAAGAAAAAACAACGAATACTATATGTTAGATTTATTAAATTGTTGCCATATTTTTTAGTTAGAATTATATTTAGGAAATGCATTAATTAAACATGAAAGACAAAGAATCATAAAAAGTAAATTAATTAATAAATTCAGTGGGATGTCATTGTAAATAATTGTGAACTAAGGGGTAATTTATATTTGTACTCCCTTTTAATAGATTAGATGTTAGGTTGAGGGTGTAGGTTGTTAAAGAAATCTTTCTCATAAGAGATATTAGATTTTAACTCGCGCTTTGAAGCCCATGTTTATTTTTGGATTCAAAAAAAAATTTTATATATAAAATTTTAGGTAGAATATAAGTTTGGACACATTTATCAGGATCAAGGAACCAAACCGTACCATACAAAAAAAAAACTGAAACCAAAAGTGAACTGAGTTTCATATATAACCGAACCGATCCAATATCTTTAAGACCATAAAACCAGAACCGAATGTACCCAAATTTTTGATATAAAAATTATACCTATAAATATTAATTATTTTTATTTTCTAAATAGCCAAATATCTAACAGTATTATTTATAAACCGAATTACAAAAACCGAATTACCTGGTTTTGTATTTGAAATATTAAAAGTTATCCGAATTATTCGATTGTTGTCCAAACAACCTGAATTACCTGATATCTAAATTGACAAACCCGAAATATCCGATATTTTTTCTTATAAATCCAAAATTACCAAAACCATGATCGAACTCGAAATAAATTGGATCCAAATTTATTTTGGATATTCATTGGTTCATAACTTTGTTACCCAAGAAAAACCAATCCAAAATAACTCAACTGAAACCGAACCAAACTTTTCAAATAACTGAAGAGTTCTTAATTTGTAGAACCACAGCACCAAAAACCCAAAATACCCAAACTGAAACCAAATGTTGATGACTAATAATGCATCTACATTTAATTGGTGTGAAGAAGCATTGTATTTTAATAAATTATTTAACTTCTTTTAGTTGGGTACTTATGTGTTTATCACTTTCTTATTAATAGAGAAACAATTTTTAGGACACCTTTATTTTATATGTTATTTACAGGCATGACATGCTGATGTGGTGCTTCCACAATCATTCTTAGCCTAAATAATTAACTACCCTTCTCTAACTAGACTAACTACACAAAATGCCACTCACAAATATGGACCAACATATTAACATTAATACTTATACACTTACCAAAAATACTGGACGAGCTGCATACACAAAAACGATTGGACTTATATGTTACGTAAAAATGTATAATCTATTTTTCTGGTCGAATTTAATATTTTTATGTAAAACATATATGTGGTTGATCAAAAAAATATAAACACATGTGTGTACATATGATGACATTAACGATAAAGAACTCCTCATATGTATTTTCTTGGACGACCTACAAGAGAACACATAACTCAAGATAATACTGAAGTGGAATTGTTTATATATTCATCGATATTATAGATGTGGTTTACATCGTAAATTCATGGTTTACATTTGTATTCAGAAATTCATACGTAATAGTCACACATCAAAAATATACAAATGTTACGGTTATGGTTGGTTTCAGGTTACTCCGGTTAGAGATTGACAATTTTAAAATTCAAAGGGATAATTAATGCAGTAATCTTCCCCTATATTTGTGTTTAAATTGAATTTTAACGTGAAAATGTAATGTTATATACGTACAAAAGGCAACTCCAATCAAGTAATTAATTCTGAATAGATTTGAATTATTCAAAATATCTCATTTATTAGATTCAAACAAGTAAATAAGTTAATTTGTATTAACAAGCCTGTATTTACTCTTAAATATAAGATCATAATATATTCACAGTTTGGCAAATATTTTTTTCATAACCGTAAGAATCCCAAAATTTGAAAATATTACTCCTAAACTATTCAAAAATCTCATGGAAGTATATATGGTAGATATTACTCAAAGCTGGGTTAATGACCAAGTGATTGACAAGCTAAATATATTTCATTAATTAGCAAATATTACAGAATATTTTCTCATCGATTCTATATTTATATAAACAAAAGAGGTGTGAATCATTTAATCATTCGTATAACAAGAACTTTACCATACGTTGTTCCCAAAACTTAGAAAATTACTATGGTTGTGATGGACGTTATCTCAAAATTGAGGCTTACATGAAAATTGGATCAATACATATATGTCTGTTATATGGAAATGTTATTATATCATAAAACTTTATAGCATAATTCATCATTATTGTAAAAAAAAAAATATTCAATAGTATATTACATTATATATGCTTTCTAGAATACAAAATCTTCTAAAATAAAAACTAAATGCGGAGTTATAAAATCTAAATAGAATTTTGATCTGAAATTTACCAAATGTGTCGTTCTAATTGATTTGTGCAAAAAAAACCTTTTTTAGCAATAAGTTAAGTTTATATATTATACAACCTTAAAATTATAGTTAATTAGTTCTAAGTCCATAGTTTTTGCACAGTACTCTGTCCATTAGTTATGAATCTTTAACTATGGTCCATTAACTCAGTGTATATCTTTAGTTTGATAAAAAAATATTTACTACAACTGATAGCTCAATTTTATATTATAATAAAAAAAATATTTTCTTGATTTTACAATATTTTAAAAAATATTTTATACGAATTTTACCATGCGGAAGGCGCAAGTATTCACCTAGTAGACGAATTATAATATAAAAAGTGTTTTCATACCCAATCTAGACCCTGATCAAACCAGTAAATCTATATAATCCGATTTAGATTTAATGAAAAACTTCTTAGTTACAAATCCAATAAAATCTAAAACCCGTGATCAACACCGGTTGATTCCATAAAGACCCAAAAAATTATAATATTTTTTAAAAAAATCTGATAAAACTTTTCATATACTTTTAAATTTTTAATTATAGAAAACTAAATAAATTATTTAATTTGTCATATAAGGTAAATACATTGTATTTGTGTTATGCATCTTAACTTATAGGTTTTTTTGGTCAAAAAACTTATAGGTTTTGTAATGATTATAAGTAACATTTGTGAGTTTTGAAATTTAAATTAGATTTTGATAATCTTAGGGGTGTATTCAATTTAACATTTGATGTGATTTGATTTTTAATGGAGTTTTAGATGATTTTAATAAATTGCAGAGATTTAGGTGATTTTTGTTAAACTACTCTAGAATATCACCTAAAACTATAAGATTTGAGTTTTAATTTTTTTAACTAAGAAACTCCACCCAAACACCCTAAAATCACCTCAAAACTTTAAAACTCCACAACTTAAATATTTTTTCAATAAGAATGGATCTCAGAGTACTTTACGAAATGTCAAGTTCAATAACAGTGGATTTTAAATGAATTTTTAAAATTCATGTTTGAATAACAGTGAATTTGTTATTTTAATACAAATCACCTAAAACTCTTGGGGGGTGTATTCAATTTAATATTTAATGTGATTTGATTTTTAATGGAGTTTTAGATGATTTTAATAAGTTGCAGAGATTTAGGTGATTTTTGTTAAACTACTCTAAATATCATCTAAAATCATGGATTTGAATTTTAATTTTTTTAACTAAGAAACTCCACCCAAACACCCTAAAATCACCTCAAAACTTAAAACTCCACAACTTAAAATAGTTTCAATAACAGTGGATTTCAGAGTATTTTACAAAATGTCAAGTTCAATAAAGGTAGATTTTAAATGAATTTTTAAAATTCATGTTTGAATAACAGTGGATTTGTCATTTTAATACAAATCACTTAAAACTTTCGGTTGAATACACCCCCCTGGGTGGATACACTCCCCTACTTATTTTGTTATCTATAATATATTATAGATGAAATCTATTTTTTTCAAGTGAAATTGTTTTAGGATTCTTCTACACTCTCAGATTGTAAAATGGAAATATATTATACTATGGTGTGTTGTGCACATGTATTTGGTAATGTCACATATAAAAGATTAGCCAAAGAAAAATATCACACGGTTAAACCATTTTGTAACGGTTTTTCCACTTTTAATGAGATAACTTTTAATGAATATTCCATAATCATCAATGTAATTGGTATCATTAGATAGTTAATTAGTCATTCATTCCCACTCATTCCTTAAAAATTACACCATTTAAAAACATAGGGAATTAAGGGGAATCATCCATTCCCACTCAGGACCAAAATAATAATAAATAGTAATAAATAGGCCAAACAACGTTATACATCCCCTATATATTAAAAGGGATACATTTAAAAGTTGTAACCTTAAGTTTGTATTAATTGAAAATAACTCCTTCGTACGTGACAATCAATTAGATAGTTAATTAGTCATACGTGTCAGTCTTACAATGAAATTGAAAAACATGTTGGTCCAATTCGATTTTTATATCTCACTAAGAACATTTAATACCAACTATATGATATCTCTTATATATTATACTTTTCATTAAATTAATTATAAAATAATTATAGTGTACAATTAATATTTTATTTTCTTTCCTCAAATAAAAGTTACGGAATTTCCAAATATGACTAATATATATATGATAATTAATGATTCTAATAATAAAGATTTGATAACAATCTAAATCTCCTCTATAATTTTTTGTTTAATTTTATATTATTAAAATAAATTAAACAATAAAATTAGCTATAAAATTAAAATTTAGATTTTTTTGTATATGTTATATTTTGAATTTTTAAAAACAACAATAAATTACTAAAACAGTTAAAATTATTATGTTAAAAAATAATGATAAATGGTTTAACATTTTTATTATAAAAAGATACACATGATTTTATAACCATATGAGTAAAAGTATCATTTAATAATAAAACAAAATATATATAGATTAAACTATATACCATATAAGATTACATAACTATTTAAATTTCATAAAATTTAATGAATTTTCAAGAACATTTATAAATCATAAACTTATTAAATTTTTCACATTGAAAATTTTGTTATCAATGATTTACATAATCTGTTACAAAACGATATGAATCATAGAACCGTATGATTATGAAATCTCATTTAATAAATAACCATATGAAATATACTATTTATAAATATACTATTCTTAGAAAAATAGGTTGGTCCATCTTAACTTATATTACACTTTTTATTAAACTAACTATCAAATTGATAAATAATGTACAAACAAAAATCTTGCACTTTCCTTAAATAAAAACTACGAAATTACCTAATATGATTAACGTATATATGAAAATTAATTATTATGAATAATAAATATTTGATAACAATTTTTATATCTTATTTCTTTTTTTTAAAGAATTGTATATTATTAAAAGATATTGAACCATCGATAATATGGTTTTAATTTGGTATATACCATACAACCCGAATGTATGTGATTTTTATAAACCCGTAGGATTTGGATATGGTTTGATTTATAACCGATTAAACTGAAACATGTAAATATATGTATATTTATAACGACGCATGAAATTCCTATTTGTTATATGAGTTGAACTATAATTATAATTTGTAAATCACTTGAATCACTTGAACTATAATTAACTAACAATTTACTGCAACTGAGATTTCTTATTTTCTTAGTCTTTTTTTTTTGATCTTTTTGCTTATTTTAACAGTAACTAAATTAAAGTTAAGATTATAAATTTGATGGATAACAATTAGTTGAAATTCTCAACAACTTTTTTTTATCTTTAAACAAACAGAGTTGTGTTCAATAGAAGACATATTAATTTGATGAACACCAATATGGAAGAATATAAAAACTTTTCTTTCATGCTTCTGTTTTGTTTTTTTTTTAAATTTAGAGCTTTGATATTAATTCTAGATTTGATTATTTTATTAGATGGGTGAGAAGCCTTTTATTTTTTTTATTTAAATATATAATATTTTATAATAATTGATTTTTTGACAACATGACTCTAAAATTCGTATAATATATAATATTATCTCAAACTAAATAATTATGTTTTTGGAATAAAACTGAATAAAATGAAAATCGACGGTATATAAACCAAATCGAAGCGAAGTAAATATGGATTTAGAATAGTAGTTATATTTTAATAACCGAAATACCGACAAAACAAAACCGAACCGAAACCCGATATCCGGATTGAACACCCCTAATACAAATGAAATAGAACTATTGTTTCATTTTTCAAAATATAATAAAATAATAATTTCATTCCGCGCAAGGCGCAGGTCTTATCCTAGTGAATATATTATTAGCCATTATTTTGCTTAAAATATTATATATATTAAATAAATAGTATTCATTAGAAATAAATATAATTAATGTTGGATATCAATATAAGTTTGAAAAATATATTGTTACCATAAACGACTCCACAAATCTTTATTACATTTTACCTATACATAATATTATATATCAGTATTAAAATTCTAACATACTGAACATCAAACAATCTTTCTTTTTCTTGTGTAAAATGGAGGGCGAAGATTCATCCAGCTCTGGCAATAGCCTTGAATTGTATGACCTGATGATGGGCGATAAACTCAAGGATTCGATCATTCATATGGTAGAAAACAACTTAAGTGATCAGTCACTTGGCTTCTTCCCAACTGGAAAAATCGTTTTGGCAATAAGAAAAGTTGTGGCAGGGGTAAGTTAAATCTGGTTTGGAATTCACATGTATTTCTCATATTTGAGTTTGTTTATATTTTACCAATGGTGGCCTTTTAGGTTTATTTACTATGCTGAACAACATGACATAAAAAGCATGAGCAGTACTGAGAGTTATATACAACTCGAAATAGTAGTTGATGGTGTTCAGCACATTTTGCGGTTTGATACAGATCAGGTTCTACTAACATTGTTTTTGCATCATTATTGTTTCAGTTCATTGTGAGATCAACTCCTCGCTATTATTTTTAATATCATTAAAAAAGGAAGGTTAACCACCATTTTATATCACTTGTAGGGGAAAAAATATGTTTTGATATAAATAATCTTACCTATGATCTTGAACTGTATGAAAACCATGTGCAAGATTTGTCGAAGAGTTCTGAAGATCCCCAGCAAAAGTTTGACAAGGTACATTTTTCTTAGTCGTGTGAAGTTTAATTTTATACAAGGAAATGGTGAACTCTATTGGAAAACATAAATTTTCCTTCATATGTTGCTTTGCTGGAATTGATTATTTATTCATCCTTGTATATGATTCAAGAAAAGCTTGAGTCTGAGATTAAAAGCTTGAGTCTGAGATTAAAAGCTTGAGTCTGAAAAAAAAAAAGAGGTATTGGTACTTTATTGGAAAACTGAATTTTGTACAGGGAAGGATAAACTCTATTGTATAACAAGAAATGTCCACCCCTTGATTCTGTCTTTCATGCAGCTACTTGAAAAGATTAAAAGTTTGGAGAATAATTTGCAGGTATTGGTACCCTTTACCCTCTTCATTTTTATAATTTCCTTTCTGTTTGAATGACGATAATTTCAAATCCATCTAAAATGTTCTACTATGTTTACACTCCACTTTGTATTTATTTTGTTTGTGATAAATTGTCATTTTTAAAAATGGAAGAATTTATCCGAGTCCTCCTCAGAAGTGGTTCCGGTCTTAGAGCAGCTACAGAACAAAGATGACCGGATTCTGGCACTGGAGACGCAGAACGCCACAGTCCTTGTTGAACTGGCGGATCAAAAGAAGACCAACCTCGAGATATTGGAGAAGATGAAGCGTTTGTTTCCTTCCGATTTTTAGTTTTTTTTTTCAACTTCTGAATGTTTCTTTTTTTTCAATTTCAGTCTCAAACTATGTATGAACTTGATTTATATAATATTCTTAGTTTAATTTATATTTTGATTATTTATCGATTTTTAATATAAAAAAATACATTAATGAATGAATTAAATATTCCGAAGAAAGAGTATCCATTGTAATATTCTGACAGCATAGTCATCGGTATCTTCTGACAGAAACTTCCGACGAAAAAGGGTCAAAAAGTTCCGACAAAATACTTCGTCGGAAACGTCCAACGAATGGTTTTCGTCGGAAACGTCCAACGAATGGTTTTCGTCGGAGAATTAGTTTCCGATGAAAGTAGTAGTCAGACATCCTCCAACAAATTTTCGATGATATGTGCGGTCGGAATAATTTTCGGATTTTCAGTCGGAATAATATTTCTCGGTATTCGTCAAAATATAGTCGGAAGCTCTAACAGATTTCCGAAAAATTTGTATTTTCCGACCAAATGATTCCGACGAACGTTTTCGTCATAGTTTCGTCGGAATATCTGTTTTCCGATGAAATACCTGTTTTCCGACGGAATACCGACGGTTTTGGCCATCGGTATTGAACTATTTTCTTGTAGTGGCAATGGATGGTCACCACTCGGGGAATCACGATGGTTACGGAAATCATCACGGTGGTAAGTACGAAAGAGAAGTTTTTCGGTGGAGGAAAGTATAAGCATGGGAAGCCCAGTCAGAGCCGGACTTGATAGCATACATATGTATGAAACATTTGAATGGAGCCCCTATTTTGTGGAGCCCCCAATTTTTTTTAAAAATCATTTATTTACATGAATATATTCATATAATTATATATAATATATATCTAAATGTAAAACCAAAGATCTGAAGTTGAAAATAATTATTATAATATGCAAATTAAATAGATATTTTATTATGAAGAATAAGAGTTATAATAAATGATTTGTTTCATATTGCCTTTAAAATTAATCATGAAAAATTGTTTAAAAATACCATATTACACCATTTTATAATACTTTTAACCAAAAATACTATAACACTTCAGTTTATGGTTTACTATTTAGAGAGTGAGTTGAGTTTATAAACTTGTATAAGTATTTTATAAATGATTCTTAAATATTTGTAAATGATTTAGGAGGGTAATTAATCATAAATTTAAAGTATTTACGGAAATGATTATTATTTTAAAATAAATTTGGTAATTTTTTTAAAAAACAGTGAATAGTTTATTTTGAAAAACATGAGCCGAAGTTTATTTTGTATTATCTTTTTTGTTAAAATAAATTTAAATAAATATTATTAATTTTAAAATAAAAGTTAAATATTTTTATATTTTGAATAGGGCCCTAATTTGCTAGACTGACTCTGAGCACATTATGTCTGGAGGGAAGTATAAGAGTGGCAAGCACGGCAGGTTTGGAGGCAAAAGAGGCAAGCATGGCATGCCCGGACGAAGAAAATGAGGAAACTATCATTTCGATGTGATTTTTCATGATCTCTATAAATATATATCTCTATATAAATCATCGTATGTAACACTTACATATTTAGCTTTAATATAATATATATATTTTTTTTTTTTTGTACGAATACATATATGTTCAACTGTCACTACGCACAACAAGTTTGGAGCTTAGCCCCTATCAATAACGCAGCTTACCTAGCGGCACAAGTCAACTTTGAAGGAGCTTTAGTGGGTTCTCGCAACACAATCTGCCTACTTCCCTCACAGGAGTAGCGGAGAACGTCTTCCCTTGGATTTGTTGGCAACTATGGCTGTCAGGAAATCAGTTGCTTTTCGAGAACAGAGATATCTCCCCAGCGGAAACCATTCTTCGTAGCATCTCCTCAGCCCGAGAATGGATCACTGCACAAGGAACAAACGCGATCACTACTAAGGTCGGATTGCTCCCAGCGGAGATAGATCATCCACCGATAGGAAACCGACAACTCACCAGAAGCTTTACGGACGCCGCATGGAACAAAGATACCCTCACAACAGGGCTTTGGATGGATCTTCTCCGATCAATCAGGACAGATAGGAAGGGACTCAGAGTTTCAGGGAGTTTGTCAGCTCTCCTCTGATGGCAGAAGCGCTTGCATGCAGATCAATGATACATCACGCCATTACAAGCAACATCGAGAACCTTCGGGTCTTCTCAGACAACCAAACGCTAATCAAAGCGATCAATAGCAATTGGCTGGAAAAAGAGATCTTCGGTGTTGTCTCCGACATCAAGAGCCTCTCCGATTGCTTCACTTCTATCTCTTTCTCTTTTGTCTCTAGATCGAAAAACGTTGACGCTGATCGATTGGCAAAAGCGGTCCTACGCGACCCTTCTTCTCCTTTCATTTCTGTAATGGGTCTGGGTCTGGGTTGAACCCAATTTTAAAATTTTTAACTAGATCTTGACCCGTGCGACCGCACGGATATTTATTTTCTGTTTTTAGTTTTTTTTTATTAAATGATGTATTTGTAATATTTGATAATAAATTTATATCGAAAACTAATTTTTGCAGTTAAACAAAAATTAAATTTTAATAAAATATTCTTATAGTTATCCTAATTAAAATAGTATAGGTGTGGGTCATAATGCTTTCGAATTCCAAATATTTGGAATTTATATTAATATAAATTTGTTAAAAATAATCACACTCGGTATTTAATTTTAAATCTTAATTTGAGTGTACTAAATGTTATATTTGTAAATGTAATCATATTAAATTAAGTAATTTTATATTTTTGCGTTTAACGTAAAATGTATCACCGACACTGGAGATCACCTAAACAAATCTAACATTTATATGATTAGATGTATGTGTAAGATATATAAAAACAAAGTTTTTAAAATGATAAGTATGAAAATACACAATATGGTTAGTATGCTATTAAACATGATACGCCACTTATAAAATTTGTAAGAATAAATAATTGTTAGACTTTTAACCAATTTGTGACATATAAAAATTAAGATTATAATTTGTAAGAAAATGAAATGTAATATAATATATATTTGATCTAACTGCTAATTCATTATAAATGGGCTTACGTGTTCAATAATTTTCAGATTGGATTTTGACAATTAGTTTACATAATTACTGTAGACTAATGAGAAAATCAATGGAAAAAATTTTTTGAAAATAAATAAAGTGATTCAGTTTCTATATCTGTAGTAGAGATGGGCGTTCGGATATTCGTTCGGATTTGATTCAGGTCTCTTTGGGTTTTAGATTTTTGGGGTGAAAGGTTTTAGCCTCATTCGGTATTTAAATTTCGGTTCATGTTTGGTTCGGATAACTCATTTGAATTGTTTAAAAAAAATTAAAATTCTTAAAATGTAAAAGTAAAATTTATATAACAAATAAATTTAAATAACGTATGGCAAAAAACTTAAACTTAACATAAAAATTGTTTTGGTTCGAATATTAAAAGATAGTGGTCTCCTACCATATCATATGCGATTTTTATTATCATTAAATGTGGTAAATTTAGAATTAGGAAATGTATTTATTAAACTGAAAAGACAACATTAATAAAATTTTAAATAATTTCGAAATTGATTTAATAGAAAAAGAAAATTAAATTTATATATAGGATAACACATTAACTCAACTAAAAAAGACAACATTAAAATAGGTAACTTAATTTATATTAGGACAACACATTAACTCAACAGGAAAAGACAAGCATTAAATTAGGTAGTTTAATTTAATTCTCAGTGGCATTTAGGCGTAAATACTGTGCAACTTGTAGGGTTAATCCATATGTGTACTTCTGTTTTAATAAAGTAGATGAATTTATGTTGATAAAAAAAATGTATATGTTTACATGTAATGTATACTATTACTAGTATCTATGAAGTCTGTCATTAAATTCATGTATGTATGATACATATTATTCAAAAAAAATATTATTGTGTTTATCCAAAATAAAATAACAAAGCTTGTGGATGAGAAGAACATGCTGGACGAGGTATATCCTAAGAATGCCAAAAGATAAATCTTATTTGTGTGAAAGTCAAAGAAACATATTATAATGGACAACTAGATTTTGATCCGCCTTTTAAGAGGGCGGGACAACCGTTTTTGTTATAAATTTATGTCCCTATTTGATTATTCACAAGTAGGTTTAGGCATGAGTATTCGGATCAGATCGATTGTGGTTAATAATTTTGTTTGGTCCGACATATATAGATTAAATTCGATTACGTACAATTTAATGTGTGGTATATGATTGATTATTTTTTATTCGGTTTTAGTTGGATAACAAATTTTACGGACCCGATAAAATTATGTAATAGTTTATATTTTGAGTTCAATTTTTAAAAAAACTATTAAATAATTTTAGTATTTCTTAAACAATTTGGTTGATAGTATTGTCATATAAAATAAATAGAGGTAAAATCGACTGTTTATTTTAAAAATTATGGTCATAAAATTGACATTGTATTATATAAATGGTATATGTTTTAAAAAATATGATTAAACAAAACTTATATAAGAAAAAATAAATAAAAACCACCAAAATTTGAAACTTTGGTTATAAATACTACTGAAAACCAAAGGCACCATAATATCTAATTTTAAACTCAAAATATAAACCATCAAATTTGAATTTTATATCATTAATGGTAGATTTTTGATCTGCATTTTGAAAGCCATGAATTATCTTTTCTAACATTTAATTTTATATAATATTTTTGGTGTGTATGTGTAATAGTTATATTACATGATTTGTATAAATTTATATTTTTGATTGTTTATCTACATTTTAATGTTATAAATGAAGTGTTATGTTCAGTGTTTTTGAGACGCCGACCCGGACATGCGGTTAAACTAAAATCCAGTGACTCTATATGTAATCCGGTTTGGATTTTCAAGAAAAACTCGTTATTGAAAATCTGTTTGTTAAAAATCCAATAAAAACCAATAACCGCTAAAAATCAAGAACCAACTACCGGTCCAATATGTAATCCGATTTAACT
>NW_026617842.1:0-15103 GCF_000801105.2 Raphanus sativus
CATAGTGATGGAGGATGAAGGCAAAACCGATGTAAACTGGTTTCATTTACTATAGCGCAAAGAGTAGTTCAAGTTCTGGACCGTTGTTCTGACGGCCGCGTAATGGGTGGGCCGAAGAAATATACGAAAAGAAAGAATAACGAGAACTCTCTTAGGAGCATTTAAAAGAGGTGTTTGAACTTGCTCGAGTCTCATAAAACTACACTATTTGCTTGTGTCGACACGTTTTAAGTGAGGTTACCAAGTGAAAACAACGCTAGCAATTAAAGTAATTTCAGAATATATAATTAAGTTTTCAGTAACTAAACATTCGACAGTTTGGCCGAGTGGTCTAAGGCGCCAGATTTAGGCTCTGGTCCGCAAGGGCGTGGGTTCAAATCCCACAGCTGTCATCTCCTTTTTTTAAAAAATGCTTAAATCATAAAACGACGCCGTTACCTAGGCATCAACAAGCGAATGAGTCTCTGCTTCTACACACTGGGCCAGCCCAATAGTTAAGATTCAGCCCAAAACCTATTTCGAGAGGCTCATCGAGCTCACTCAGAGAAGTCATAAACCCTAATATAAAATCGCCATCTGATAACGCGCAACTTCTCTCCCTCTTGCCAAATCTCTGCGTCGGCGGAACTACAGTAAGAAGACGATCTCTCACATCCTTTCCTTGCCCTAAAAATGGTAAAGCTTCGTCTCCTGATTTTATCAGATTTTGACTGGAAGAGTTTTGTTTCTCCGATCTTAAATTTATTTTCGTGTTATTTGGAAGTTATGATCTTTGGATCCTCTTTTTGGTTTATAGATTGATGAATCACTAAGAAGTGCTGTGATTAATATATATATATGTATATGATTCGAGCTCGAAGAGTAATACAGTTTAGCGTTATGTTGTGTTGTGTAGTCGAGGAGAAAGACGAGAGAGCCAAAGGAAGAGACAGTGACTCTTGGACCAGCTGTTCGTGATGGAGAACAAGTGTTCGGTGTTGTCCACATCTTCGCTTCCTTCAACGACACTTTCATTGTATATAGTTTTTCTTGATTATTGTCCATTTTCATGTGTATGGGAAGCTTAGCTTACATTGTATCTGATTTACATTTTTTTATATATTTGCAGCACGTTACTGATTTGTCTGGACGTGAAACCCTTGTCCGTATCACTGGTAAGAATCAATTGATTTAGAACACAGATGTTGTTACTTCTGATTTTATTGTCCCTTGAGTTACTTATTCTCTTGACCACTTAATCTCCTTGCGGCATTGTCATTAGGTGGGATGAAGGTGAAAGCTGACAGGGATGAGTCCTCACCTTACGCAGCTATGCTTGCTGCTCAAGATGTTGCTCAGCGTTGCAAGGAGCTTGGAATCACCGCTATGCACGTGAAGCTCCGTGCCACGGGTGGAAACAAGACCAAGACACCTGGTCCTGGTGCTCAATCCGCTCTTAGAGCTCTTGCCCGTTCTGGCATGAAGATTGGCCGCATTGGTGAGTTGCATAAACCATAACCTAAACATAACTAAGACTTGGTTTAATGTGTCCTGAACATTTCTTTACATTGTTGTTGTTGCAGAGGATGTTACTCCGATCCCAACGGACAGTACCCGCAGAAAGGGTGGTAGAAGAGGAAGGAGGCTCTGAGTTTTCTTTTGGTTCATTTGTTTCAGTTTGTCAGACCAATGTTTTTTTTTTGAATTTTGTGAAAGAGTTTCGAAGTTGAATGCTTTTTGTTAATTTTGCGCAACATTTTCTGCTATGATTAGTCTGGCTTTTGCTAAGGATTACTTCGGTTGTTACTAGTTTTAAAAAGTCTTGAATGTCTGAATTAATGAGACAAATTATCGGGTTTAATTACAGCCATTCAATTTCTGCTAGTGGTTTTGCCATTCTTTCAGTGATGATCTCATTATATACATTGATAAATTAAATCAATGAGTTATTTGGACCAGTAGTTGTCATGTCCAAGTAAGTACCCTATACATGTTCTATGCGGACAAACCAACACCTATTGTTTCTCGTCTTCTTCCCAAAAAAAGTACCAAAGAAGAAAAATGGTGACCATGTTAAAGCATGCAGCTCGCTACTATACTTTTTTTTTTCGGTTTCTGGTGTTAGCAATTTGGAATGTCGAATTGTCCGTCCATAAGTTTATGGGCTGGGCCCATCCAAATGCTAGTAAAATCCTCATCAAAACCCTAGAAATGGAGAACGACGAGTATAAATTCATTTCTTATTTGTTAAAACTAACATTTTTGTTTTTGGAGACTTGCGGCGGCGGCGAAGATGCAGATATTCGTGAAAACGCTAACGGGCAAGACCATCACCCTCGAGGTGGAGAGCAGCGACACCATCGACAATGTCAAGGCTAAGATCCAGGACAAAGAAGGTATAACTTTACTCTTTTTATCTTTTTTTTTTCTCAAAGTTGTGCTCTCTTCTTGATTCGTTTTTACTCTGTTTTTGTTTTCAGGAATCCCTCCGGATCAGCAGAGGTTGATATTCGCCGGAAAACAGCTTGAAGATGGTCGTACCTTGGCTGACTATAACATCCAGAAAGGTTTTTCTTTTTTTTTTAAAAAACGCTTCTTTTAAGTTTTGATTACCTAAAGATTGTATGTTAATTCAGTGCTCTGTTTAAAACAGAGTCGACTCTGCATCTTGTTCTGAGGCTAAGGGGAGGTATCATTGAGCCTTCTTTGATGGCTTTGGCCCGTAAGTATAATCAAGACAAGATGATCTGTCGCAAGTAAGCTTATCACTCTTGTCTCTTTCCTCTTTTCTTGTCTGATTGTGTGTGATACAATGTTTGATAAATGTAGTTTAGCGTTAAAGTAATTGTTAGAGTTTCGATTCTACTTTCGTTTGGATATCGATACTTGTTGTTCGTTGAACTATAATTAGATCATTGTGATTTGTGAATGGTTTCTTTTATGTGTTCTTGAGTATCTTTGGGTCTCATGTTGAGTTAATATCTTTGGTTTAGGTGTTACGCTCGTCTACACCCGAGGGCTGTGAACTGCAGGAAAAAGAAGTGTGGCCACAGCAACCAGGTTTTTGCTTCTGTCTCTTTTTTTTTTTGTTCTTTGATTTTACTTTTATAGATTAGTTGTTAATTTCTTATTCTTTTTTTCTCTTTTGCAGTTGAGGCCGAAGAAGAAGATCAAGTGATCTGTTTTTTCACCAGAAGCTAATTTATCTATGTTGTATTTTTGTGTTTCCTCATCTCTAGTGTTTTGACACAAACTCGTTGCAGTGGATTTTTGTCCTAAAAGATTATTAGTAATTCTGAATTGTTTTTGGCGGTTTTAATAATTCGAAATTGTGACACAACCTAGTTTCGTTGGATTGCCGCGCCTTATATTTTCCTTCTAGGTTGATTGATTCTTAAAACGTTTTGGAAACAATAGCCATCATTCCGTAGTTTACAACATCATATATGTTAACTGTGGTCATTTGAGATTGTACAACGAAGCACAAGATCTATTCTACATGTGTTGTTGAAAAGATGCTGTTGAAAACCGAAGACAAAAACAAAAAAAATGTTGGGCCCAAAATCTTACATTTCTAACTGCATTCTCAGAAAAAACTAAATTCAGAGATCTTAGATGTTTTTGGTGTTTTTAGCTTTGAATGTTTGAATTTAGTTCTTACTCTTCAAGTTCTTTGTTTCTTTTGGTGTTTCTGTATTTTGGTGTTTCTGTATTTAGCTATCGCACTTCGATGTTCATATTTTTCTTTTACATTAACTCAAATAGCATTGCACTTCTGAAGTTCTAAAGTCTATGTACTTCTAGGCTAGTCGCAAGTCTCTGCCTTCCTCTCCTTAGAATCATCCGCCTTTTAAAACATAAATCGAAAATTATTGTTGGTTGGCGTTCTTGGACTATCTTATTATGAGTGGTGAATAATAAGGTACGAGATTTCAATAGATAAAACATGGATTTCACTAATCAAATTGATAAAAAAAAACAGAAAATTCCGAAGTTTCTCTTATTATAATGACACATCAACAACCAACTAATAATTAAGTAGCTCCATTATTCATTTGCAAAGGCCTCTCCATGCTCCAAGCATCAACACTCTCTACGTTCACAGTTTGTGTTCCATTGTTAAACACATACAAATGTGCATTCTCTTTCACTGCTTTTACCGGATACACTCTTGACGTTATCACTGTCTTCCCCAAAGCTCCAAAGCTCTCTATTACCGAATGGTCAATCTGTAAATTCATAATTCAATTTTATGTTACATTACATTTACATAATCAAACTAAAAATATAGGAAACATTCTTATTATTATACATACCAAACTCCTTAGAGAGATCCTTCCATCAGCTAGATCGACATCCACAAAACCAGCAAATGGTGGTTTGTACATCCTATCTTGATTGAGTGGACCCCTGTCTTGCTCTAAGGATGAACTATAACGATATGTTACATTGATGTTAGAATCTTTAAATATATATATAGTATGTTAAGGATATAGAGAGTGTGGAAACATACGGTCTAGCATCAGAGCACATGAGAACCTTAGGCTTATTTGTGGAAGTGTCTTTGAAAACTCTAAAGAAGATAGGAGTGTACTCTTCCAAATCAGGAGTGGCCAATGTGATCAGACCAAAAGGTCCTACACCACCTGTTACGTTCGAGCCTTTCACTCTACACAAATCTAACGGCTTGTATGTGTAGCTCGTGTCAAATGGCTCAGCTTTCTCTAGACTTCCAACGTTAAATGTCACTTCCACATCCGCCTGAGCAGGAGTGATCCCTTTGACTTCTAAGCGTTGACCCATCTCGATGTCTTTGTTGTTCATTCGGACATAACTACTTCTTAGTGACTCTATTTCTTCAATAGGCCAAAACACTAGTTGCTTCTTGTTTGATGAGTCAAGAAGCACCGTTCTTGGAATTACCTATAATAATTATAATTAAAGAATGTTTGGAAAATCTTGAAAAAATACATCAAACTATCAGTTTAGGTAAGATATATAACCTGAAGACCAGCCCAACCCTTGGATATATCATCTTCAACTGTGTCAGATTCATTGGCCCAGCCCCACAAGATTCTTCTGTTCTTTTTGTAGTCAAAGAACGTCTTGGATGCATAGAAATTACCGTAATCAAATCTTAAACCGTCCCAACCATCAGGTGAATCACCGTTTGGTACGTACCGGTCCTTCTTAGGATAGTATTTGCCAAGCGTGTAATACTCGTACCGTGTCATGTCCAAGCTAACTTTCAACACGTGCTTGGCGTTTGGACCGGCGTAATCTAAGTCCAAACCGTTCTCGAAATCGATTGTGGAAACCGGGAAGAAGTCAGGACATTCCCACATACCGGTTGATTCTTTGGAGTGGACCGGGTGCTTAGCTTTGACCCAGTGCCTGAAGTCTCGACTTCTGTAGATATAAGCGATTCCCCTATGCTTTTTTCTAGACCCCACGAGAGTTCTCCAATGCCCATCTTTGGACAACCAGGCCGTGGTTGGATCACGAAAGTCTGAACCATTCATGGTATAATCTGGCATTGCGACCGGGTTATCATCTGGTTTAATCCATTTCCTTAGGTATGGGTCTGAGGGATCCTCCGGGATTGCGTAGTTTTGCATTTGAGTTTCGTTTTGGTTAATGCCGGTATAGAGGATAACCGGTCCTTTACCTGGTACGAGTGTTATTGAACCAGACCATGTACCTTTGATGTCAAACCATTTGGAGGGATAAATGGCATGTTCAAGAGCCTCCCAATTCACCAAGTCTTTGGAAACGGAATGTGCCCACACAATATTACCCCAAACTGCACCTTTGGTGTTATATTGATAGAAGAGATGGTAGAAACCTTTGTAGTACAATGGACCTGCGTTCCATAAACATATAGATTAGGATTATCTTTGTCTTAATAACATAAGAATATTTAGAACAACACAAGTACACGTAAGGTTTATGTTTATGTACAATAATTTACATAAGAATATTTAGGACAACACAAGTACTTTTCTGATAAACTCACCATTTGGATCTTTTGGGATTTGGGATGGTCGAGAATGCCACATGGAAACACACACGAAAACAAAGGTTAGTTTATGTTGAAGTCATCAAAATAAGATTTAGTTTTTAAGGAAACTATGATAAGATAATAGGATACGCGATACATCATACAATAGAATCACTTGATTTTCTTTGGTAGAAAGACAACTTGTAGATGAAATTAAGAAAACGTGAATAAAGGAAGAAAAGGTGCAATAGAAGTAGTATATACCAAGTGCCGTATGGTAGTTATTATTTTTATTTTTTTGAACACCACATCTCATTCATTAATCATCAGAAAGGTATGGTGGTTATTTTATTTTCTTTTATTTATTACTCGATCACGATCGTTCTTTCCTGAACATAATATATGTTTATCAACTAGAAAATGGTTATCTTCACTCACGTACAGACTACAGAATTTTTCCCTTTTTGCAACAAGATTTATTTACAGAAACATATGGCCACACAATCACAGATAAGCATAAATTTTATACCAAAAAATAAGTATATCTGCGTTCTCACGTGATTATGATGTGTTTTCTACTGGTAATGCATATACATAAACTAAAGCATAGTTTATATACAAAAAAACAAGAATAGTCTTAATTTAGACGTAAAATATATACCTCATAACCATTTTCTAACATACATATATGTATATGTAATTATCAATACGTGGACTGTTGAAAATATAGTAATCTGATCGGAAAATAAGTTTTCTTCCTAAGAATACGGGAAGCTTGTTCGGTTGTTCCAGAAAGAAAAAACAACTGTTTCTTTCATTGAAATACTGGTTTCATTGTTTTATCACACATACTATAACACGCAAACATTGGATTTAAAATAAAATGATTATCTTTTATATGGCTGTGCAAATCACGTCGTAGTGAAACTTCCAGAACACAAAAAAAAAAAACTAAAAGAAACCTAAAACCAAAGAGATAATCATTTGCACAGAGAGAGATCAATGTACCGTTAATCCAATGCTTTGGAGGTTGAAAGTGAAAAGCGGATCTGTGAAAATGATTCACTAACTCAACTGATTGGGATTGCAAATTTTCATAAACTTGATGAAAAGCGTTAATTCGTTTGATATTATTGCATAAATTGATTAGTACAAGCAACAATAACACAGAAAGAGTACTTGAGAAACCCATTGATCCCAAAATTCAGGAATTTTAGTGCTGTTTGATTTTGTGTGTAAAAATGGAGTACAGAGAATTTGATAAGTAAAAATGTAGTTTGTTGAAGTGTTTATATAGGCTGCTAAGGATGTGGAAGAAGATAACTTTTAGGATAATGTTGATTTAGTGAATTTTTACTATTAACTATAATTAGAAGATATACATCAGGTTGGTGTTAAAAAAAATACACCGCCCCTGATTTTAGGTTTTAATGTTTCTTATCCAAATTGAAGTTGAATTTATTTGGTCGACATCTAAACTCCTTCTTTCTAGGGTTCTCCTATGTGTAATTATCCAGAAAAGTTGATAAATATATTAGTTCATTACTCTTTCTTGTTTTATAATAATAATCATTTTAAAAAATTTATTTTGTTTTAAAATAAATGTCATTCTATAATTTCAATATAATTTTATACATTAAATACAATTTTTGAATAATCAATAATTTTTTATTTAGATTATTATTATTTAATTAATCTAATCTATTAAAAGTGAAGTACAAATTAAAATTAACCCTTAGTTTTCCTAAATAATTACAAGTCTATGCCACTAGATTTTTTATCATTTAATTATATTTCTAAAGTATCCAAATTTAATTTCCTTATTTAAACTGAGTTATTTTAACAGATTTTTTGTCTAATGTATCAAAATTATTTAAACTAAGATTATGGAATCTTACCAAATATCTAAACTGATATTTTTTTAAACGTGATTATAAAAATATCTAAACTGATATTTTTTAAACGTGATTGAAAGAATCGTTTTTAACCAAATATTCTAAGAATAGACTTCCATATTCTCATTATTCACTAAATTACTTTCCAATATATTAAGCAAAAATTACATGTTAAATATTAGGTAAATATTAATTTGTTTTCCTAAATTAAATTTGATTTAAATACACTTCATTCACTTTTCCATTAAATCAATGTCAAAAATATATATTTTTATCAGCTCAAAAAGTATTTTTTATTGGACAAACAATTAATAGAAATTATAATATCAACTCTTCATTTAAAAAATATGAACGAGAAAGTATCACCAAATTTGAACCAAAACTGGATAAATATCCAAGCGGATTTATTTTATTCAAATTTATATGTTATATTATTTTTATATGTTATATTATTTTTATTTTTAGATTTAGGAATATTTAAAGTATATAAATATTTTTAAAATTCAAAAACAATTTAAACGGGTTATTCAAACCTGTAAAGATCCTAATTAAACCGGGACCAAAATTTATAAACAACCGAATACAGCTGGAATCTTTAAACTCAAAAAACTCAAATCTGAATATATTAATCCAATTCGAGTGAGTATCCAAATATCAACCTTTAACATAGTCAATGTAAAACGATCAAATATAATAAGATACATCATTTAGTATAAATAAAAAAAATAGAAAATTAGTACCCGTGCGGGCGCACGGGTCAAGATCTAGTTATACATTAAAATACTAGTCAATTCTGTAAGTGTCAAAATGACACTTATTTAGAAATAGAGGGAGTAATATTATTATTTGATCATGTTATCATTAATTATGTGACGATTCGTTGCTCACGTGAATTTATATTTATTATAACACCTTTTTATCTTTTATAGTTATGAGGCAACATCTTTCTCAAAAAGAAAAAAAGGAAGAATTTATGGCAGCATGTCTGCTCTTGTTTATACTTGAACAAGTGAACATATTTTGTATTATGTTTGCATTTCAATACCTTATTTATACAAAACATCATATATTCTAGATTAATTAAATATTCCAGTATGTAAATTGAATTTTCTATTATATTTTCATAATATAATTCGATTATTGGTAAAATTAGAATATGTCTATCCTTTTCATATATCTAATTTTTGGGAAAAAGAAAGTTGAACCATAACAAATCTATCATTTTTTTATCCCAAGAGATTATAAGTTTAACGTCTGAAACTTTTAAATTATAAAACAAATATACTAATAACTATAGATGATTTTTTTAATACTTTAACCTAAATGAAGGTTACAATAGTTGATTAAACAAAAAAAAACTTGAGACACAAGTTGTTGTCGTGTTTTTTTTTTTTTGCTAAAATAGACACAAGTTGTTAGATAGATCTCTTTTAATGCCACTTGCATGTATCCAATAGATCGATTTAAATCAAGATTACAATAGTTGATTAAACAAAAAAAAATTGAGACACAAAGGTGTTAGAGATATCTTTTAAAGTTCACGTGCATGTATCCAATAGATCGATCAAAATCAAGAACCAGTTTAAACCAGACCCACTCAGAGACAAATACTCGAGACATAAACGAACCTAATGTCCCGTTTTGAGTAAGTTGCGCCGTCACTAGAAAAGACGATCGCATCATAACGCCAAAAAGTGAAGCAAAGATTCTTCACACAGTTCTAAGTTTACATCTTTAGCATTGAACTTGCTTCCACCACTTTTTTTTGCTAGTTGTGATGAATCACTGCTATAATTGTGTTTGTGTAACATCTCCAACCTGATTTTGCTTGCATCTTTTGTGTATATGAACCTGCAGGTGTATCACCCATTCTCGGGTTGGCTTTCTATATCAAAGTTATAATGCCTAACACAATATCTTTAGCCAATTGTTACCATGTATTTGATTGAAGAAACAAGATTAAAAATAAATGTATGTAACTCCATTTTATATATTCATGGTTCCAGTTTCTAAAATGAATGACCAAATACAAAAGCTTGATACATAAACAAGATTTGCCATTACCAGTATCTGCTGAGTTATAAAGCTTCGGAGAACTTGCACGAACAAAAAGGTGTTCATTCATAATTACACTCTGAAATGGCAAAAAGAGGACTCTGTGGAATCTTTCATGCTATTGCTCATGATTTCTACAAATTCTCAGGGTATTGTGAGAAAGATGAATCTTTTGAGTGGCACGATTTCACAAATGCTACTTGATTTTCCACTTAAAATGTTCCTCGTTGGGATTTGAAAGCATCTTCTTGGTTGAGTCTTATATAGAAAGTTATCAAGTGGTATATGCATGCACAACATAAAACAACACGAGCAAAAAGGGTCCAAGAAAATGCTTAGATATTAAATTGCTGTCATAAATTTCACTAAATAACATAATCATACATTATACAATGCTGAATATTTCAATGTAAGTGAAAGAAGTTGAATCCCACAAAGGATAGTTTTACTACTTAACTCAGAAAATGTCAGAAGCATCTGACTCTTCATTGATTTATTCCCAGACTTGCACAAATATGCACCCAGATAATAGTTATACATACACAAACAAAAGAGCATAATGGAACAGAGATGATTCCCTAGCTAGTTTACTTGTAAGAGAGGCAACCGTGTTAGCTGTTGTGGTTTTGGATCCTTGGCTGCAAAGGATTCATAGAAGTTGTTTTCGCTGAACATCCGGTTCGCTCCTACAAGGAGTTGTCCCTGTGGGCTTATACTTCTTCGGTTCACCAAATTAAGAGCTAGGGGATAAGGTTCGTTGAGAATAAAATGAGTAATGTTATTTATTATGCTGTGAGGACCAATTTACCATGTATCTATGTTGAATAGTTTCATGAGATTTATCCTCAATGCATCTGGCTTGGCAACAATGATCCTGTTGGAAACTTTCAAGAGATTTCTTGTGTCCTGACATTTTCCAAGATTTGTGATACAGATGCTATTTCGTCCTCTGACATGCCTGAAAGATTACAAATGATATCAATTAAACATTGTCATGTTAATGGTCATCATTTCGACCTAAGAGACGTCTTTAAACCAGAGGAACGGTAACGTGTAAGAAAGAGAGAGCTCATGGTCAATTTGCTGGATTATCTCAAATCTGTTCTTGGTTACATCTCAGCGGCAGTCCTAGCAGAATCTGCTTCTGCATCGTGCAGCTCGTTATTATCACAAGCAGACCTAACAAGTGAAGAGACATGATCTGCGACTTGTTTACTGTTCATATCCTTTAGAGATTCTTGAGTTTGCTTGCAGTGTTTGAAAGCAGATTCTGCATGACCAACACTAATGCTTATAGAAGGATAGAAAAGGTTAAAATAAATTGACTGAAAGATTTTAACTCCATTCGACAATATTTTGCAGCTGAAAAATCGGCACCTTCTCTGGCACGATTCTTAGCTTGGGACGTCAGAGCATTCTGAAGTTCATCAAATAACGACGATGTTGTCCAACCCCCGAAGCAAGAAAAATCCACATGAAATTGACAATTTAACATATTCAAATTCACTAAAATAAAAAGAAAGAACTTGACAAAGGCTTACATCCTCAAGACAAGCATTTGAGTTTGCCTTGTGCAAGCGGACAAATAAATCCCTTGACGCTTGAACCTTCTTTTTCATTTCGAGAATGTCCTGGACAAATAAATATTCAGCTAGTGTTACGAAGTTAAACAGCTATTACAACACTAACAATTTTCAGCAGAACTTACTGATACCTTGAAAAAATAGTGCAGACAAGAAACTAATTGATTGTTAAAAAAACCAAAAGAGCAGTGTATTTTATTGGGACAGACATGAAGAAGCCATATTGAATAGACTCGTAATTTGTTCAGAGAGTTCTGCTTGATAATTGTCTACCACTTTTCTGTTATCCGCACTGAGTGTGTCCTCTCTTCCTGCACAGACAGCACCAGATAGATTATATATTTAACACTTCACATGATATTGCTAATGAAAAAGGAAGTCAAATTGGTAAACACACAGATCAATTTTTTTGGGTTTACCGAAGCATTAGCTTTCTCTAAGCTGGATTATAAAATGCAAGCTTGTTGAACCAGAGTTTTTTTTCTGGCAAAATGTGGAAGTATGTTAGGGACAAATTTGCAAGCATTTGACTAGAGTAAAAATTTAGAAAATACCAGTTTTTTTCTGCTCTGAAATGATGAAATCTTTTCAAGTTATTTTTGGGTTCACCGACCAATAGAAATCAAGTATTTTATAATTAATATCTTTTAAAAATAGAAACAAAATATTGTCAAATTATATTATGTTTTTAAAATAAATAAAATGAAAACAAATAAAACTAATAGTAGTTACAAAAAATGATTTAAGAAATATATTTTTAACATTTAAAAAAAAAAACCCTAAACCCTTGAGTATACTATAAGCCTTGGATATATGATAAACCCTTGGATAATCTTGAACTCTAAACTCTAAACTCTAGTATATGCAAAAGAAATTTAGATATTTTAACGCCGTGATGGAAATACTAAACCCTAAATCCTAAACTGTAAACCCTAAACCCTTGCGTAAACCCTAAATTCTTTTTAGGATTAAAGATTTGGTATTTTTAAGATTTAGTGTTTAATGTTTTTAATTTAGAGTTTAGGATTTAGTGTTTTGATGATGGAGTTAAAATATTTTTAATTTTTTTGCATATATTACTATTTTTATTTATTTTTAACATTTTTATTTTAAAAACATAATATAATTTGATAATATTTTGTTTTCTTATTTAAAAGATATCAATTGTGAAATGAGTGATTCATATTGGTTGGGGGAATCTTTGGGTTCACTCTAGGGGTGAACCCCAGAATAAGTCAATCTTTTCTCCTTCATGGCATATTGAGATTCCTCTCCAATTCCTCGTTTGTTTGTGGAAGCAAGCATTTTTGCACGTTTGGCTCAAGTTTTTCTATATAGCATGATAAAAGTATCAGAGCATGTTGATTTAGGCATAGAGCACAAAAGGACATCAAAAGGAATCAACCAATACATCAGTGCTTTCAAGCCTGCTAGTCAGATCAGAGCACGTGACCGGTGTATTTGTCTTGCAACTCCTCAAGTTTCTTGTAAAAGATATATATACATAATCAACTTCAAATGCCATTTCTGACAAATAACAGAAATAACAACTGTGTTTGATCCATTGAGGAAGAAGAAAACAACATTTTGATAATTCTCTATCTGACCACCCATCTGTTCAATCTGTTCAGCCATTTCCTACAAAAGGAGCAAACAAGGGATTATAATAGTAGTACCAAGCTACAATTAATGTCAAATGAACACTGTTCCTTACACTTAAAAAAAAAAAATCTGAATTGTGTTCAGAAAAATACCTTTCTTTCACTCTCCTCTTGATAGTATCTCTATTTTGGCATATAAACACCATTTTTCTTACGGGAAGCATAAGCCTCTAAAAATCATGCAAATAAAACTTATGATTAATAGACAAGCAGAGGATTCAGAGCAGAAGACTTTGTAGCGAATAATATATTTAGCTGTGTGAAGATCTTTTATCAAGGTAGATTTCATCATTTTGTGGTTAACGTGCCAAAAAATATATAAAAGAGTACGAACCTGAGTTCTCTGCTTTTCAGTGGCTGGCCTAAGTGGAAAACAAAACAAGGAAAATAAAATAGAGGCTTGAAGTTGATGAATGAGTTTGTTCCTTAGAGCATGATTATCGGGCGTCCTTGTCCCGTATCTTAGCATTATTAGCTGAAAATTTAAATCAATAATAATGAAATACGAGAGGGACGTCCTTAATTAAGAAGTTTTCTTAACACGTCCTTATGGGCACGTGTCATCCTCCAACATGAAGACGGTCTCTCTCTTGTTTTCATCGTCTCCTTCTCCCTATTTTTTCTGGACTGTGATTTCCAACCAAACCGTCTCCCTCCGTTGCTGCTTCCATCGATCATTACCTATCTATGACTCTGCCTTGGCTATTAGAGCAAAGAACCCTAGATTCAAGTCGTGGGGGCAGCAGGGTTTTGATTCTCAATCATTAGAAACTGGTTTACTGCATCGGATTCGGATCGATTAGAAATCAAATCGGAAAAACATGAAAGAAGGGAAATCTGCAAAGTCGAATCATCAGCATCAAGACAACCATGAAGAGATTCACCACCAAAAGAGTCATCTCGGTTCTTTCAAATTCGCCAAACTGTTTGATTCAGAAGCTTCCTGGGACAAGGTAACTAACTATAAGTCTCCCCTTTTAACATTCATATACTCTTCTCTCTAAAGTTGATTCCTTTATCCTGTCTCCCTTACGCTTACTTTAATCTTTAAAAACAGTGATTAAAAACACAAGAACTTGTTATAGATAATAATATAATGTTTTATGTGGTGTTGGGGACAGGACCAACTAGGAGATGTGTTGCACTGGATCAGGCAAGTTGTTGGCTTACTCTGCGGTTTGCTTTGGGGTGCCATCCCTTTGGTTGGAGACATCTGGCTACTTCTGTAAGTTTCTTCTTTTGTTGCATTGCTTGTTTTGTTAAGATCTGCAAGTGCATTCGGCTACATTCATATAGTTTTGTGTTTTTCTATTACAATCCACACTTTACATAGCCAGGCATTTGGCAAGTAATGATATATATCTTTATTATCCTTTTACAAGTACGAGAATTGTAATATGTTCACACCTTCCTCAGTTTTGCTTGTGCTTGTACACCAAAAGGGTCCAGATGAGATGAAAAGATTCTCATGAACTCTTATTATTGTTTTGCTTATGCATTAGTTCTGTGTATTACTATCGCTTATCTTAATAGTATTCATTTTTTCTACAACTTGTTTCTCTAGCCCTTACCATCAATTAACAGAGTAACTTTTACTATTAAGTCAAGTTAATAATAAAAGTTTCGTGATGAATTATGTTTCAGCTTGCGTGGATTCTGGTGTATAACTTGTCCATGCTCAGAAGAAGTTTAGAGAAGGTGGATTTCATGGTGTTGATGACATTCTTCTTTACATTGCTCTTGATGCTTTTGTTTTCTCAAGATGAAAAGTAGCTTTTCTTTGAAGTGTCATCTTTGTTACAACTTAATAGTTTACTTCAGCTAGAAGAAGAAAACCATTGAAATTCACTTAAAACTCTTGTTTTATGTTTCAACGGGGTAAAAAGATGATATACACAGCTGGGAGAGACACCAATAATCTATCATTTT
>NW_026617843.1:0-15103 GCF_000801105.2 Raphanus sativus
AAAAGTGAAGAGTATAAACTTCAGTATATAGAGGATTTACCGAAAACTCATTATTTTAGAAGGGGTTAACCCACGGATTTTGGAAAAATTTCAAAAATATGAAAATCTGGTTTTAGTGTATAGTTTTCAGAGCACTAACATAATGATGGTCAAAGAGTTTAGAACCTCTGTTGTCTCCGTTTCTCTAGATAATGAAGATTTTATAATGCTAATTCCACTAATCTAGGCAGTATATGAAATTTTAGTAAACTAAATATTAAAAAAATAGAATGATTCCTATATACCATGAAAGATAGTTTAGAATACATTAATTCAAATGTAGAATGTGGTTTGAAATTTTTAAACTAAAGTGAAGAGTATAAACTTCAGTATATAGAGGATTTACCGAAAACTCATTATTTTAGAAGGGGTTAACCCACGGATTTTGGAAAATTTTCAAAAATATGAAAATCTGGTTTTAGTGTATAGTTTCATCAGCACTAACATAATATGATGGTCAAAGAGTTTAGAACCTCTGTTGTCTCCGTTTCTCTAGATAATGAAGATTTTATAATGCTAATTCCACTAATCTAGTCAGTATATGAAATTTTAGTAAACTAAATATTAAAAAATTAGAATGATTCCTATATACCATGAAAGAGTTTTAGAATACATTAATTCAAATGTAGAATGTGGTTTGAAATTTTAAACTAAAGTGAAGAGTATAAACTTCAGTATATAGAGGATTTACCGAAAACTCATTATTTTAGAAAGGGTTAACCCACGGATTTTGGAAAATTTCAAAATATGAAAATCTGGTTTTAGTGTATAGTTTCATCGAGCACTAACATAATATGATGGTCAAAGAGTTTAGAACCTCTGTTGTCTCCGTTTCTCTAGATAATGAAGATTTTATAATGCTAATTCCACTAATCTAGGAGTATATGAAATTTTAGTAAACTAAATATTAAAAAATTAGAATGATTCCTATATACCATGAAAGATAGTTTAGAATACATAAATTCAAATGTGTGGTTTGAAATTTTTAAACTAAAGTGAAGAGTATAAACTTCAGTATATAGAGGATTTACCGAAAACTCATTATTTTAGAAGGGGTTTAACCCACGGATTTTGAAAAAATTTCAAAAATATGAAAATCTGGTTTTAGTGTATAGTTTCATCGAGCAACTAACATAAGATGATGGTCAAAGAGTTAGAACCTCTGTTGTCTCCGTTTCTCTAGATAATGAAGATTTTATAATGCTAATTCCACTAATCTAGGCAGTATAAAATAAATTTAGTAAACTAAATATTAAAAATTTAGAATGATTCCTATATACCATGAAAGATAGTTTAGAATACATTAATTCAAATGTCGAATGTGGTTTGAAAATTTTAAACTAAAGTGAAGAGTATAAACTTCAGTATATAGAGCATTTACCGAAAACTCATTATTTTAGAAGGGGTTAACCCACGGATTTTGGAAAAAATTTCAAAAATTGAAAATCTGGTTTTAGTGTATAGTTTCATCGAGACTAACATAAGATGATGGTCAAAGAGTTTAGAACCTCTGTTGTCTCCGTTTCTCTAGATAATGAAGATTTTATAATGCTAATTCCACTAATCTAGGCAGTATATGAAATTTTAGTAAACTAAATATTAAAAAATTAGAATGATTCCTATATACCATGAAAGATAGTTTAGAATACATTAATTCAAATGTAGAATGTGGTTTGAAATTTTTAACTAAAGTGAAGAGTATAAACTTCAGTATATAGAGGATTTACCGAAAACTCATTATTTAGAAGGGGTTAACCAACAGATTTTGGAAAAAAATTCAAAAATATGAAAATCTGGTTTTAGTGTATAGTTTCATCGAGCACTAACATAATATGATGGTCAAAGAGTTTAGAACCTCTGTTGTCTCCGTTTCTCTAGATAATGAAGATTTTATAATGCTAATTCCACTAATCTAGTTAGTATATGAAATTTTAGTAAACTAAATATAAAAAATTAGAATGATTCCTATATACCATGAAAGATAGTTTAGAATACATTAATTCAAATGTTGAATGTGGTTTGAAAATTTAAAACTAAAGTGAAGAGTATAAACTTCAGTATATAGAGGATTTACCGAAAACTCATTATTTTAGAAGGGTTTAACCCACGGATTTTGGAAAATTTCAAAAAATATGAAAATCTGGTTTTAGTGTATAGTTTCATCGAGCACTAACATAAGATGATGGTCAAAGAGTTTAGAACCTCTGTTGTCTCCGTTTCTCTAGATAATGAAGATTTTATAATGCTAATTCCACTAATCTAGGCAGTATATGAAATTTAGTAAACTAAATATTAAAAAATTAGAATGATTCCTATATACCATGAAAGATAGTTTTAGAATACATTAATTCAAATGTTGAATGTGGTTTGAAATTTTAAAACTAAAGTGAAGAGTATAAACTTCAGTATATAGAGGATTTACCGAAAACTCATTATTTTAGAAGGGGTTAACCCACGGATTTTGAAAATTTTCAAAAATATGAAAATCTGGTTTTAGTGTATAGTTTATCGAGGCACTAACATAAGATGATGGTCAAAGAGTTTAGAACTCTGTTGTCTCCGTTTCTCTAGATAATGAAGATTTTATAATGCTAATTCCACTAATCTAGTCAGTATATGAAATTTTAGTAAACTAAATATTAAAAAATAGAATGATTCCTATATACCATGAAATATAGTTTAGAATACATTAATTCAAATGTAGAATGTGGTTTGAAATTTTTAAACTAAAGTGAAGAGTATAAACTTCAGTATATAGAGGATTTACCGAAAACTCATTATTTTAGAAGGGTTAACCCACGGATTTTGGAAAAATTTCAAAAATATGAAAATCTGGTTTTAGTGTATAGTTTCATCGACACTAACATAAGATGATGGTCAAAGAGTTTAGAACCTCTGTTGTCTCCGTTTTCTCTAGATAATGAAGATTTTATAATGCTAATTCCACTAATCTAGTCAGTATATGAAATTTTAGTAAACTAAATATTAAAAAAATAGAATGATTCCTATATACCATGAAAGATAGTTTAGAATACATTAATTCAAATGTCGAATGTGGTTTGAAATTTTTAAACTAAAGTGAAGAGTATAAACTTCAGTATATAGAGGATTTACCGAAAACTCATTATTTTAGAAGGGGTTAACCCACGGATTTTGGAAAAATTTCAAAAAATATGAAAATCTGGTTTTAGTGTATAGTTTTCATCGAGCACTAACATAATATGATGGTCAAAGAGTTTAGAACCTCTGTTGTCTCCGTTTCTCTAGATAATGAAGATTTTATAATGCTAATTCCACTAATCTAGTCAGTATATGAAATTTTAGTAAACTAATATTAAAAAAAATAGAATGATTCCTATATACCATGAAAGATAGTTTAGAATACATTAATTCAAATGTAGAATGTGGTTTGAAATTTTTAAACTAAAGTGAAGAGTATAAACTTCAGTATATAGAGGATTTACCGAAAACTCATTATTTTAGAAGGGGTTAACCCACGGATTTTGGAAAATTTTCAAAAATATGAAAATCTGGTTTTAGTGTATAGTTTTCATCGAGCACTAACATAATATGATGGTCAAAGAGTTTAGAACCTCTGTTGTCTCCGTTTCTCTAGATAATGAAGATTTTATAATGCTAATTCCACTAATCTAGTCAGTATATGAAATTTTAGTAAACTAAATATTAAAAAATTAGAATGATTCCTATATACCATGAAAGATAGTTTAGAATACATTAATTCAAATGTAGAATGTGGTTTGAAATTTTAAACTAAAGTGAAGAGTATAAACTTCAGTATATAGAGGATTTACCGAAAACTCATTATTTTAGAAGGGGTTAACCACGGATTTTGGAAAAAATTTCAAAAATATGAAAATCTGGTTTTAGTGTATAGTTTCATCGAGCACTAACATAATATGATGGTCAAAGAGTTTAGAACCTCTGTTGTCTCCGTTTCTCTAGATAATGAAGATTTTATAATGCTAATTCCACTAATCTAGTGCAGTATATGAAATTTTAGTAAACTAAATATTAAAAAATTAGAATGATTCCTATATACCATGAAAGATAGTTTAGAATACATTAATTCAAATGTAGAATGTGGTTTGAAAATTTTTAAACTAAAGTGAAGAGTATAAACTTCAGTATATAGAGGATTTACCGAAAACTCATTATTTTAGAAGGGGTTAACCCACGGATTTTGGAAAATTTCAAAAATATGAAAATCTGGTTTTAGTGTATAGTTTCATCGAGCAACTAACATAATATGATGGTCAAAGAGTTTAGAACCTCTGTTGTCTCCGTTTCTCTAGATAATGAAGATTTTATAATGCTAATTCCACTAATCTAGTCAGTATATGAAATTTTAGTAAACTAAATATTAAAAATTAGAATGATTCCTATATACCATGAAAGATAGTTTAGAATACATTAATTCAAATGTAGAATGTGGTTTGAAAATTTTAAACTAAAGTGAAGAGTATAAACTTCAGTATATAGAGGATTTACCGAAAACTCATTATTTTAGAAGGGGTTAACCCACGGATTTTGGAAAAATTTCAAAAATATGAAAATCTGGTTTTAGTGTATAGTTTCATCGAGACCTAACATAATATGATGGTCAAAGTTTAGAACCTCTGTTGTCTCCGTTTCTCTAGATAATGAAGATTTTATAATGCTAATTCCACTAATCTAGTCAGTATATGAAATTTTAGTAAACTAAATATTAAAAAATTAGAATGATTCCTATATACCATGAAATAGTTTAGAATACATTAATTCAATTTCGAATGTGGTTTGAAATTTTAAAACTAAAGTGAAGAGTATAAACTTCAGTATATAGAGGATTTACCGAAAACTCATTATTTTAGAAGGGGTTAACCCACAGATTTTGGAAAAATTTAAAAAATATGAAAATCTGGTTTTAGTGTATAGTTTCATCGAGCACTAACATAAGATGATGGTCAAAGAGTTTAGAACCTCTGTTGTCTTCGTTTCTCTAGATAATGAAGATTTTATAATGCTAATTCCACTAATCTAGTATATGAAATTTTAGTAAACTAAATATTAAAAAATTAGAATGATTCCTATATACCATGAAAGATAGTTTAGAATACATTAATTCAAATGTTGAATGTGGTTTGAAAATTTTAAACTAAAGTGAAGAGTATAAACTTCAGTATATAGAGGATTTACCGAAAATTCATTATTTTAGAAGGGGTTAACCCACGGATTTTGGAAAAATTTTCAAAAATATGAAAATCTGGTTTTAGTGTATAGTTTTCATCAGCACTAACATAATATGATGGTCAAAGAGTTTAGAACCTCTGTTGTCTCCGTTTCTCTAGATAATGAAGATTTTATAATGCTAATTCCACTAATCTAGTCAGTATATGAAATTTTAGTAAACTAAATATTAAAAAATTAGAATGATTCCTATATACCATGAAAGATAGTTTAGAATACATTAATTCAAAATGTAGAATGTGGTTTGAAATTTTAAAACTAAAGTGAAGAGTATAAACTTCAGTATATAGAGGATTTACCGAAAACTCATTATTTTAGAAGGGGTTAACCCACGGATTTTGGAAAAATTTCAAAAATATGAAAATCTGGTTTTAGTGTATAGTTTCATCGAGCACTAACATAAGATGATGGTCAAAGAGTTTAGAACCTCTGTTGTCTCCGTTTCTCTAGATAATGAAGATTTTATAATGCTAATTCCACTAATCTAGGAGTATATGAATTTTAGTAAACTAAATATTAAAAAATTAGAATGATTCCTATATACCATGAAAGATAGTTTAGAATACATTAATTCAAATGTAGAATGTGGTTTGAAATTTTTAAACTAAAGTGAAGAGTATAAACTTCAGTATATAGAGATTTACCGAAAACTCATTATTTTAGAAGGGGTTAACCCACGGATTTTGGAAAATTTCAAAAATATGAAAATCTGGTTTTAGTGTATAGTTTCATCAGCACTAACATAAGATGATGGTCAAAGAGTTTAGAACCTCTGTTGTCTCCGTTTCTCTAGATAATGAAGATTTTATAATGCTAATTCCACTAATCTAGTCAGTATATGAAATTTTAGTAAACTAAATATTAAAAAATTAGAAATGATTCCTATATATCATGAAGATAGTTTAGAATACATTAATTCAAATGTCGAATGTGGTTTGAAAATTTTTAAACTAAAGTGAAGAGTATAAACTTCAGTATATAGAGGATTTACCGAAAACTCATTATTTTAGAAGGGGTTAACCCACGGATTTTGGAAAAATTTCAAAAATATGAAAATCTGGTTTTAGTGTATAGTTTCATCGACACTAACATAAGATGATGGTCAAAGAGTTTAGAACCTCTGTTGTCTCCGTTTCTCTAGATAATGAAGATTTTATAATGCTAATTCCACTAATCTAGTCAGTATATGAAATTTTAGTAAACTAAATATTAAAAAATTAGAATGATTCCTATATACCATGAAAGATAGTTTAGAATACATTAATTCAAATGTAGAATGTGGTTTGAAATTTTTAAACTAAAGTGAAGAGTATAAACTTCAGTATATAGAGGATTTACCGAAAACTCATTATTTTAGAAGGGGTTAAACCCAGATTTTGGAAAAAATTTCAAAAATATGAAAATCTGGTTTTAGTGTATAGTTTCATCAGGCACTAACATAAGATGATGGTCAAAGAGTTTAGAACCTCTTTTGTCTCCGTTTCTCTAGATAATGAAGATTTTATAATGCTAATTCCACTAATCTAGTCAGTATATGAAATTTTAGTAAACTAAATATTAAAAAATTAGAATGATTCCTATATACCATGAAAGATAGTTTAGAATACATTAATTCAAATGTTGAATGTGGTTTGAAAATTTTAAACTAAAGTGAAGAGTATAAACTTCAGTATATAGAGGATTTACCGAAAACTCATTATTTTAGAAGGGGTTAACCACGGATTTTGAAAATTTTCAAAAAATATGAAAATCTGGTTTTAGTGTATAGTTTCATCAGCACTAACATAAGATGATGGTCAAAGAGTTTAGAACCTCTGTTGTCTTCCGTTTCTCTAGATAATGAAGATTTTATAATGCTAATTCCACTAATCTAGTCAGTATATGAAATTTTAGTAAACTAAATATTAAAAATTAGAATGATTCCTATATACCATGAAATATAGTTTAGAATACATTAATTCAAATGTATGAATGTGGTTTGAAATTTTTAAACAAAGTGAAGAGTATAAACTTCAGTATATAGAGGATTTACCGAAAACTCATTATTTTAGAAGGGTTAACCCACGGATTTTGGAAAATTTTCAAAAATATGAAAATCTGGTTTTAGTGTATAGTTTCATCGAGCACTAACATAAAATGATGGTCAAAGAGTTTAGAACCTCTGTTGTCTCTGTTTCTCTAGATAATGAAGATTTTATAATGCTAATTCCACTAATCTAGTCAGTATATGAAATTTTAGTAAACTAAATATTAAAAATTAGAATGATTCCTATATACCATGAAAGATAGTTTAGAATACATTAATTCAAATGTAGAATGTGGTTTGAAATTTTTTAAACTAAAGAGTAATAAAACTTCAAGTATATAGAGGGGTTTACCCACGGATTTTGGAAAAAATTCAAAAAATATGAAAAATCTGGTTTTGGGTGTATAGTTTCATCAGCACTAACATAATATGATGGTCAAAGAGTTTAGAACCTCTGTTGTCTCCGTTTCTCTAGATAATGAAGATTATAATGCTAATTCCACTAATCTAGTCAGTATATGAAATTTTAGTAAACTAAATATTAAAAAATTAGAATGATCCTATATATACAATGAAAGATAGTTTAGAATACATTAATTCAAATGTAGAATGTGGTTTGAAATTTTAAACTAAAGTGAAGAGTATAAACTTCAGTATATAGAGGATTTACCGAAAACTCATTATTTTAGAAGGGGTTAACCCACGGATTTTGGAAAATTTTCAAAAATATGAAAATCTGGTTTTAGTGTATAGTTTCATCGAGCACTAACATAATATGATGGTCAAAGAGTTTAGAACCTCTGTTGTCTCCGTTTCTCTAGATAATGAAGATTTTATAATGCTAATTCCACTAATCTAGTCAGTATATGAAATTTTAGTAACTAAATATTAAAAAAAATAGAATGATTCCTATATACCATGAAAGATAGTTTTAGAATACATTAATTCAAATGTAGAATGTGGTTTGAAATTTTTAAACTAAAGTGAAGAGTATAAACTTCAGTATATAGAGGATTTACCGAAAACTCATTATTTTAGAAGGGGTTAACCCACGGATTTTGAAAAATTTCAAAATATGAAAATCTGGTTTAGTGTATAGTTTCATCGAGCACTAACATAATATGATGGTCAAAGAGTTTAGAACCTCTGTTGTCTCCGTTTCTCTAGATAATGAAGATTTTATAATGCTAATTCCACTAATCTAGTCAGTATATGAAATTTTAGTAAACTAAATATTAAAAAATTAGAATGATTCCTATATACCATGAAAGATAGTTTAGAATACATTAATTCAAATGTCGAATGTGGTTTGAAATTTTAAACTAAAGTGAAGAGTATAAACTTCAGTATATAGAGGATTTACCGAAAACTCATTATTTTAGAAGGGGTTAACCCACGGATTTTGGAAAATTTTCAAAAATATGAAAATCTGGTTTTAGTGTATAGTTTCATCGAGCACTAACATAAGATGATGGTCAAAGAGTTTAGAACCTCTGTTGTCTCCGTTTCTCTAGATAATGAAGATTTTATAATGCTAATTCCACTAATCTAGGCAGTATATGAAATTTTAGTAAACTAAATATTAAAAAATTAGAATGATTCCTATATACCATGAAAGATAGTTTAGAATACATTAATTCAAATGTAGAATGTGGTTTGAAATTTTAAACAAAAGTGAAGAGTATAAACTTCAGTATATAGAGGATTTACCGAAAACTCATTATTTTAGAAGGGGTTAACCCACGGATTTTGGAAAAATTTCAAAAATATGAAAATCTGGTTTTAGTGTATAGTTTCATCGAGCACTAACATAAGATGATGGTCAAAGAGTTTAGAACCTCTGTTGTCTCCGTTTCTCTAGATAATGAAGATTTTATAATGCTAATTCCACTAATCTAGGCAGTATATGAAATTTTAGTAAACTAAATATTAAAAAATTAGAATGATTCCTATATACCATGAAAGATAGTTTAGAATACATTAATTCAAATGTAGAATGTGGTTTTGAAATTTTTAAACAAAAGTGAAGAGTATAAACTTCAGTATATAGAGGATTTACCGAAAACTCATTATTTTAGAAGGGGTTAACCCACGGATTTTGGAAAAAATTTCAAAAATATGAAAATCTGGTTTTAGTGTATAGTTTCATCGAGCACTAACATAAGATGATGGTCAAAGAGTTTAGAACCTCTGTTGTCTCCGTTTCTCTAGATAATGAAGATTTTATAATGCTAATTCCACTAATCTAGGCAGTATATGAAATTTTAGTAAACTAAATATTAAAAAATTAGAATGATTCCTATATACCATGAAAGATAGTTTAGAATACATTAATTCAAATGTAGAATGTGGTTTGAAATTTTAAACAAAAGTGAAGAGTATAAACTTCAGTATATAGAGGATTTACCGAAAACTCATTATTTTAGAAGGGGTTAACCCACGGATTTTGGAAAATTTCAAAAATATGAAAATCTGGTTTTAGTGTATAGTTTCATCGAGCACTAACATAAGATGATGGTCAAAGAGTTTAGAACCTCTGTTGTCTCCGTTTCTCTAGATAATGAAGATTTTATAATGCTAATTCCACTAATCTAGGCAGTATATGAAATTTTAGTAAACTAAATATTAAAAAATTAGAATGATTCCTATATACCATGAAAGATAGTTTAGAATACATTAATTCAAATGTAGAATGTGGTTTGAAATTTTAAACAAAGTGAAGAGTATAAACTTCAGTATATAGAGGATTTACCGAAAACTCATTATTTTAGAAGGGGTTAACCCACGGATTTTGAAAAAATTCAAAAATATGAAAATCTGGTTTTAGTGTATAGTTTCATCGAGCACTAACATAAGATGATGGTCAAAGAGTTTAGAACCTCTGTTGTCTCCGTTTCTCTAGATAATGAAGATTTTATAATGCTAATTCCACTAATCTAGGCAGTATATGAAATTTTAGTAAACTAAATATTAAAAAATTAGAATGATTCCTATATACCATGAAAGATAGTTTAGAATACATTAATTCAAATGTAGAATGTGGTTTGAAATTTTTAAACTAAAGTGAAGAGTATAAACTTCAGTATATAGAGGATTTACCGAAAACTCATTATTTTAGAAGGGGTTAACCCACGGATTTTGGAAAAATTTCAAAAATATGAAAATCTGGTTTTAGTGTATAGTTTCATCGAGCACTAACATAAGATGATGGTCAAAGAGTTTAGAACCTCTGTTGTCTCCGTTTCTCTAGATAATGAAGATTTTATAATGCTAATTCCACTAATCTAGGCAGTATATGAAATTTTAGTAAACTAAATATTAAAAAATTAGAATGATTCCTATATACCATGAAAGATAGTTTAGAATACATTAATTCAAATGTAGAATGTGGTTTGAAATTTTTAAACTAAAGTGAAGAGTATAAACTTCAGTATATAGAGGATTTACCGAAAACTCATTATTTTAGAAGGGGTTAACCCACGGATTTTGGAAAAATTTCAAAAATATGAAAATCTGGTTTTAGTGTATAGTTTCATCGAGCACTAACATAAGATGATGGTCAAAGAGTTTAGAACCTCTGTTGTCTCCGTTTCTCTAGATAATGAAGATTTTATAATGCTAATTCCACTAATCTAGGCAGTATATGAAATTTTAGTAAACTAAATATTAAAAATTAGAATGATTCCTATATACCATGAAAGATAGTTTAGAATACATTAATTCAAATGTAGAATGTGGTTTGAAATTTTAAAACTAAAGTGAAGAGTATAAACTTCAGTATATAGAGGATTTACCGAAAACTCATTATTTTAGAAGGGGTTAACCCACGGATTTTGGAAAAATTTTCAAAAATATGAAAATCTGGTTTTAGTGTATAGTTTCATCGAGCACTAACATAAGATGATGGTCAAAGAGTTTAGAACCTCTGTTGTCTCCGTTTCTCTAGATAATGAAGATTTTATAATGCTAATTCCACTAATCTAGGCAGTATATGAAATTTTAGTAAACTAAATATTAAAAAATTAGAATGATTCCTATATACCATGAAAGATAGTTTAGAATACATTAATTCAAATGTCGAATGTGGTTTGAAATTTTAAACTAAAGTGAAGAGTATAAACTTCAGTATATAGAGGATTTACCGAAAACTCATTATTTTGAAGGGGTTAACCCACGGATTTTGGAAAAATTTCAAAAATATGAAAATCTGGTTTTAGTGTATAGTTTCATCGAGCACTAACATAAGATGATGGTCAAAGAGTTTAGAACCTCTGTTGTCTCCGTTTCTCTAGATAATGAAGATTTTATAATGCTAATTCCACTAATCTAGGCAGTATATGAAATTTTAGTAAACTAAATATTAAAAAATTAGAATGATTCCTATATACCATGAAAGATAGTTTAGAATACATTAATTCAAATGTTGAATGTGGTTTGAAATTTTTAAACTAAAGTGAAGAGTATAAACTTCAGTATATAGAGGATTTACCGAAAACTCATTATTTTAGAAGGGGTTAACCCACGGATTTTGGAAAAATTTTCAAAAATATGAAAATCTGGTTTTAGTGTATAGTTTCATCGAGCACTAACATAAGATGATGGTCAAAGAGTTTAGAACCTCTGTTGTCTCCGTTTCTCTAGATAATGAAGATTTTATAATGCTAATTCCACTAATCTAGGCAGTATATGAAATTTTAGTAAACTAAATATATAAAAATTAGAATGATTCCTATATACCATGAAAGATAGTTTAGAATACATTAATTCAAATGTAGAATGTGGTTTGAAATTTTAAACTAAAGTGAAGAGTATAAACTTCAGTATATAGAGGATTTACCGAAAACTCATTATTTTAGAAGGGGTTAACCCACGGATTTTGGAAAAATTTCAAAAATATGAAAATCTGGTTTTAGTGTATAGTTTCATCGAGCACTAACATAAGATGATGGTCAAAGAGTTTAGAACCTCTGTTGTCTCCGTTTCTCTAGATAATGAAGATTTTATAATGCTAATTCCACTAATCTAGGCAGTATATGAAATTTTAGTAAACTAAATATTAAAAAATTAGAATGATTCCTATATACCATGAAAGATAGTTTAGAATACATTAATTCAAATGTAGAATGTGGTTTGAAATTTTAAACTAAAGTGAAGAGTATAAACTTCAGTATATAGAGGATTTACCGAAAACTCATTATTTTAGAAGGGGTTAACCCACGGATTTTGAAAAATTTTCAAAAATATGAAAATCTGGTTTTAGTGTATAGTTTCATCGAGCACTAACATAAGATGATGGTCAAAGAGTTTAGAACCTCTGTTGTCTCCGTTTCTCTAGATAATGAAGATTTTATAATGCTAATTCCACTAATCTAGGCAGTATATGAAATTTTAGTAAACTAAATATTAAAAAATTAGAATGATTCCTATATACCATGAAAGATAGTTTAGAATACATTAATTCAAATGTAGAATGTGGTTTGAAATTTTTAAACTAAAGTGAAGAGTATAAACTTCAGTATATAGAGGATTTACCGAAAACTCATTATTTTAGAAGGGGTTAACCCACGGATTTTGGAAAAATTTCAAAAAATGAAAATCTGGTTTTAGTGTATAGTTTCATCAGCACTAACATAAGATGATGGTCAAAGAGTTTAGAACCTCTGTTGTCTCCGTTTCTCTAGATAATGAAGATTTTATAATGCTAATTCCACTAATCTAGTCAGTATATGAAATTTTAGTAAACTAAATATTAAAAAAATAGAATGATTCCTATATACCATGAAGATAGTTTAGAATACATTAATTCAAATGTAGAATGTGGTTTGAAATTTTTAAACTAAAGTGAAGAGTATAAACTTCAGTATATAGAGGATTTACCGAAAACTCATTATTTTAGAAGGGGTTAACCCACGGATTTTGGAAAAATTTCAAAAAATATGAAAATCTGGTTTTAGTGTATAGTTTCATCAGGCACTAAACATAATATGATGGTCAAAGAGTTTAGAACCTCTGTTGTCTCCGTTTCTCTAGATAATGAAGATTTTATAATGCTAATTCCACTAATCTAGTAGTATATGAAATTTAGTAAACTAAATATTAAAAATTAGAATGATTCCTATATACCATGAAAGATAGTTTTAGAATACATTAATTCAAATGTCGAATGTGGTTTGAAATTTTTAAACTAAAGTGAAGAGTATAAACTTCAGTATATAGAGGATTTACCGAAAACTCATTATTTTAGAAGGAGTAACCCACGGATTTTGGAAAATTTTCAAAAATATGAAAATCTGGTTTTAGTGTATAGTTTCATCGAGCACTAACATAATATGGTCAAAGAGTTTAGAACCTCTTTTGTCTCTGTTTCTCTAGATAATGAAGATTTTATAATGCTAATTCCACTAATCTAGTCAGTATATGAAATTTTAGTAAACTAAATATTAAAAAATTAGAATGATTCCTATATACCATGAAAGATAGTTTAGAATACATTAATTCAAATGTAGAATGTGGTTTAAAATTTTAAACTAAAGTGAAGAGTATAAACTTCAGTATATAGAGGATTTACCGAAAACTCATTATTTTAAAAGGGGTTAACCACGGATTTTGGAAAAATTTCAAAAATATGAAAATCTGGTTTTAGTGTATAGTTTCATCGAGCACTAACATAAGATGATGGTCAAAGAGTTTAGAACCTCTGTTGTCTCGTTTCTCTAGATAATGAAGATTTTATAATGCTAATTCCACTAATCTAGTCAGTATATGAAATTTTAGTAACTAAATATTAAAAAATTAGAATGATTCCTATATACCATGAAAGATAGTTTAGAATACATTAATTCAAATGTCGAATGTGGTTTGAAATTTTAAACTAAAGTGAAGAGTATAAACTTCAGTATATAGAGGATTTACCGAAAACTCATTATTTTAGAAGGGGTTTAACCCACGGATTTTGGAAAAATTTCAAAAAATATGAAAATCTTGTTTTAGTGTATAGTTTCATCAGGCACTAACATAATATGATGGTCAAAGAGTTTAGAACCTCTGTTGTCTCGTTTCTCTAGATAATGAAGATTTTATAATGCTAATTCCACTAATCTAGTCAGTATATGAAATTTTAGTAAACTAAATATTAAAAAATTAGAATGATTCCTATATACCATGAAAAGATAGTTTAGAATACATTAATTCAAATGTCGAATGTGGTTTGAAATTTTTAAACTAAAGTGAAGAGTATAAACTTCAGTATATAGAGGATTTACCGAAAACTCATTATTTTAGAAGGGTTAACCCACGGATTTTGGAAAATTTTCAAAAAATATGAAAATCTGGTTTTAGTGTATAGTTTCATCGAGCACTAACATAATATGATGGTCAAAGAGTTTAGAACCTCTGTTGTCTCCGTTTCTCTAGATAATGAAGATTTTATAATGCTAATTCCACTAATTCTAGTCAGTATATGTAATTTAGTAAACTAAATATTAAAAAATTAGAATGATTCCTATATACCATGAAAGATAGTTTAGAATACATTAATTCAAATGTAGAATGTGGTTTGAAATTTTTTAAAACTAAAGTGAAGAGTATAAACTTCAGTATATAGAGGATTTACCGAAAACTCATTATTTTAGAAGGGGTTAACCCACGGATTTTGAAAAAATTTCAAAAATATGAAAATCTGTTTTTAGTGTATAGTTTCATCGAGCACTAACATAATATGATGGTCAAAGAGTTTTAGAACTCTGTTGTCTCCGTTTCTCTAGATAATGAAGATTTTATAATGCTAATTCC
>NW_026617844.1:0-15099 GCF_000801105.2 Raphanus sativus
CATCGTATACATAAATCTACTTATACATAAGCAAAGGATTATTAGGATCAAAGACAAAGATAGAACAACGAATATGTTACAACATCCATCACAACTCCACACATCATATCCACCAAAGTCCCTCCAGATCCCCAAAAGAATAAGAATACATGATTTTGATTTGATGTACATACACATACATTTTTTTCTCCTTTTAAAAAAAACGAAAAAAAAAAAAACAGAAGAAAAAGAAGCCAAACCGAGTGAGAACTGATCTATGGTTGCTTGTTCATCATGGCAGATGATGATCCCTGCATCTGAGAGCCTGAGCTTCTTCTATGCGACTGCAGATGCTTCAATCTTCTGCTGAGGATATCAATATATGTTCTGAGACGGTACCTGTCTGAGTTTGTGAGCGACAATGGTGGATTCAGAATCAGCATTGGTGCTTCCACTAGAAGGAATACCAGCAAACGCATCGCTTTTGAATATTGGTTTCCAGCCTTCTCTATCTCTCCCATAACCTCCTTAACCTGCATAAAAGGCCACAGCCACTAGTGGGATTAAAACTCTTGTTTTATATATGAGAAGGATCATATAGTAAACGAATGTTATATACTTCAGATTTGAATTGTTTATCAAGCATAAAAGGTAAAAGAGAACTTACTCCACCAAGTTTGCCAAGATCGAGGGCTGCTTCAAAGATAGTCTCCATTGCATCAGGCATCATTGCATTTCCTACAACCAAGTAGATGAAGAACTTTTTAAGATCTTGAACACTACAAAAACAGAGCAGAAGTGTTTTCTTTTCTTTTTTTACAAAGAGAAAAAACAATACCAGGTTCGATATTCTTGGAAAGTTCTTCAGCAAGCTCAATCTCCCGGATAAACTGCCTCTGAATCTGAGAGGATATTTCCTCCGATCCATCATGGCTGAGATCAGTGATATGCTCGTTTTTTAGGCTGCTGCTTCTACTTCCTCTTAGTTTGTTAATGTCTTGGCCTGGGCTTCCTTCCAAACCAGAGATTGCCTGAGTATGGCATATGTGCAGTGCCTGTTTCCAAATTGCCAGAATCGCCAGCTGGATCGAGAAAGCTTCTAGGTATTTGTCAGATTTGATCTATACAAAAAAAAAAAGTATTAGAAAGAAATTGCTCAGAAACTCATGATTGTGTAGTGGTAATAATAAGCAAGTGACAATCAATATAAAGTTTGGTTACCCTTTCATGAACTAGTTCTGCAATTGTTGCTGCACATTTTTTAAGAGAAGTGATTCTTGTCAAGCTGTTAGTTGATGGCTGTTCAAAAGCATCTCCAAGATCCAGAGATCCATGAGAAGTGCTCTGACTGTCCAGGCTTCCAAACCGGCCAACGTTGTTGCCAGTAGCACCAATTATTGGCATAGGAGCCGTTGAACTTATGCTTCTGTTAAATAACTCTACAGGAGGAGACTGAGACTTGAATGGGAAATTATAAGCCTTTGAAGAACTCGATGAAGATGATGGCAGATCCACTGGTGGTCCAGATACGAGAACGAAGTCTTGATCCATCGAGTCTTGAGAATCATCTACTGCAGAAACTGACATATGTGAGAAACCAAAACAAGAAAGCTTTGCTATTTTATAAGGCGTAGCAAATAGAAGTACCTCTTCCTTTAGGAGGTTCACCATGGTTTCTCCTATCAGAATCTATGTGTGTTTCATTTCTAAATCTATTGTTTTCCACTCCCTGGTTGATTCTACTAACTCTGGAAGTAGGTTCTGTACAGTTCAAAGGACTAGATTCCATCTCCTTTCTCTCAACTCTAGCATCAGTGTTAAATCCAGAGGACGACCTCATCGAGGAGGTCCTTCTCAAATGTGAAGGGCTCCCCTCAGGTCCACTGAAATCATCATCTATAAGGAATGGAAGACAGTCTTCTTGAGAACTTTCTTCCATGTTTCTCGAAGGACTACTTCCAGAAGAAAGGAAACCGTCCATTCTCCTTGAACCCAATCTACTACTGCAGGAGAGATGAATTTCATCAGGTACAAATATTTGCATATAAAGAGATAAAAAAAAAAGGCTGTAGCCACGAAAACTATCTCATCTACCTTGAGAAATCATATGAAGACTGCCTGTCCGAAAGAAACGGATGATTGAAGAACTCTTCAAATGTCAAACGTTCCACTGCAGGAGACAAAGAGAGTAGGACCATAAGCTCTTTTACTCTTTACTATAAGACATGTGAGGTAGGAGAAGAATCATCATTCCAACTTTTCTACTATAGAAATGCAAAAGATAGTAGTCTGATGCAGACCTGGATCACGGCGCAGTAACTTCTGACACAGATCTATACAGTCCAAACTTAAATCTCTACAGTCCGCTGGAAATTGTAATCCAGTTGATCTCAAAATGTTTTGGAGCAACTGTGAACATAAGATTAAGAATACGTTGGGTTTTAGGCACCAGAAGACAAACATTTAAGTAAAGAAAGAGAATGCAAGAACCTGAATTTGGCTGTTTCCTGTAAAAGGGGTTCTGCCTGTCACAAGTTGAAATAAGATAGCACCAACACTCCAGAGATCTGCCTGTGTTTTAGGATAGATTGTAAGATTACTATGCTAAGAACAAAAAATGTCTAGGTCACATTAGTAAGAAAAAGGTCTCACCTTCGCATCATACTTCTGAAGTTGCATAATTTCTGGTGCCATGTACAATGGTGAACCGCATAATGTTTCTGCAAGGCCTCTAGGCTGCAGCGATCTGCATTATGAAAAGTGTGATGTTCAGATTCAAACTAGAAGAATATACATTCATCCCTAAGAAAAGAATGAATATTATTACCTAGGCTAGAACTCGACAAAATACATTGAAAAGCAGCTTGAGCCCATTCGAAACCTTGCTCTAATTGACACATATTACACACACTCTTTGATCTAGTAACAGGGTTTAGCTGATTGACAATACCTTGCAAATCCAAAATCAGCAATCTTCAGATCTGCATCGTTTCCATCTGTGGATAGAAGAAGATTCTGTTTCAAAACACGAAAGAGAGAAACTTAGCAACTATAATTTCAACAAAGGTGGAATATCTATCTCTCCACTAGGAGTCTAGGACCAAGGAAACATAATCCACTGATTAAGAAGAGAACATGTTTTACTGGAAACTAACAGATCAGCCTTCCACAGCACTGAGGTCATATAACACACTAATCTAATTAACAAGAACAACAAAACACATTCTGCACAGAAGATCACTGAAATGAACGAAAATCAAACACACCTGAGGCTTTAAATCGCGGTGGATAATGTTATTGTCACGAAGAACTTGTAATCCAGCAGCTGTTACATACAAAGTCATTAAGAACATTGTCAACAACAAAACAAAACAAAACAAAACAAAAAAAGAGAGTACAAGCCCCTAGAGTCTACCTAACTGCAACATGAAATGCTTAGCAGTAGCTTCAGGAACACTCCCATGACTCTGTATATACACAGACAAGTCACCTCCTTTGCAATACTCCAACACCAAATGTATCCTCCCAGGAGACTTTACATCAAAGACAAAGGGTCAATCAACACAAGAGCAAGAAAGCATAAAGGATCGAACTTTAGAAAGGACCCGACCGAACCAGCCAACCAACCAACCTCGATCATATCAAGCAAACGGATGATGTTGGGATGATCGATCCTCCTGAGGATGAAAATCTCAGACATGAGACTCTCCTGCAGCTTCTTGTTAAGCCTGCTCATTGCGATCTCCTTGATGGCGACGTGTGTCCCGTGAACGCGGTGCCTCGCTTCCGAGACTACAGAGAACGAACCCGACCCGATTTGCCGACCCACCAAGTAGTCGCCAACAACGCGCGGCCCGCTCCTCGCCGTGGACTGAGCCATTTTTTTGACGGCGCCGAGAATCTAGAGAGGATCGTGTGACGGAGAATTTTCAAGCCGCGGTTTTGATTGAATCTTTTCTTCTTCTTTTTTTTTTCTTTTTGGGGGAGTCGAGGCGGGTTGAATAGGATCCGATTGGGCGTGTTTTTGGATAATCAGGAGAGAGGTGATTATTATTAATAAGTGTAAGTTTATTCTAGGAATCTTCGCGGAGTGTTGTTTGTTTGGTTTATATGATAAGATCGGGTAATTATTTATTTTTTTATCTTTTCCCAGTCGGAAGATGACCATTTTATTTCAAACATTTCACGCGCTTTGATACATACACTCTGGCAGATGAAAAAATAATTACCAGAAACAAAAACCCATATGAAAGCAGCAACTAGAACTCATTACGAAAACAAACAAACATGCCAATTAAGAGTCAAGACTTAGCAACTTAACAAATTAAATAAATAAATTTTGTGTTTCAGTGGCGTTATGCTTAGTTCTACTCTGTTTTCTCCTTTTGTTCCACCGCAATGTCATATCCCGATCTAACCAAGTAATGACCGGACTTCATGTGATTCCAGCAATAGCCATCTTTTCTCCATGTTTTTGCTTATTTTGATTACTAAAACTTGCGAGATATCTTCAGCGTGAATCACTTCCGAGATAAAATTCTCTTTCCATTCCTTTGTATCAAAATTTTATAAGATGATAGACTCTTAAATCTGGATCAAAATCCGCATGGGCATGTCATGCTAGCCTTGCAACTTCCGAGGGGATTCAAACATCCTCCCATACTTTATATAAGGAAATGATATGAATCGTATGTTGCATTCTGTACATCGTACAATATATATACAGAGTTTACAATAGGGTTTAGAGTATTCATAATTACAACATTAGTCCTTAATCTATTGTATCTCTTATACTCTCCCTCAAGATGGAGGCAGTGCTTTGACTCCAATCTTGTTCTTCAGCTCAATAAACCGTGGTCTAGGTAGTGGTTTAGTAAGAGAGTCCGCTAGTTGATCCTTGGTGCTGACATGTTGAACCCGCAATGCACCAGTCTGAATATTACCACGCACAAAATGATAATCCAGAGCAACGTGTTTCATTTTGGAGTGGAACACAGGATTTGCGCAGAGATATGTCGCCCCAATATTATCGCAGTAAATCACTGGAGCCGTACCAAGTTGTATACCCATTTCAGAGAGCAGTGAGCATATCCAGCGAAGTTCAGAAGCCGTGTTTGCAACAGCACGATATTCAGCTTCAGTTGAGGATCTTGCCACACTGCGCTGCTTTTGAGAGGACCATGAAATGGGACTAGCACCAATATAAATGACAAACGCATTTGTCGATATGAAGTCATCAACATCGCCTGCCCAGTCTGCATCAGAGAAAGCATGAACAGTAAGAGGCGTGCTCGAGTTGAGAAAGATACCATGCGATACTGTCCCTGCGTGATAACGTAGGATCCGTTTTATGGCTTGCCAATGAAGATCCGTGGGCCGATGCATATATTGAGAGAGACGATTGACGGCAAACGCGATGTCTGGCCTGGTGAGAGACAAGTATTGAAGACTTCCTAGGACCATACGATACTCCTTAGGATCGTCGAGAGGTGTACCAAATAGAAGAGAAAGCTTCGGTGTAGCTTGCATCGGTGTTGCTACTGGTTTAGCGGAGCTCATGTTCAACTTGCTTAGGAGATCGGTAATGTACTTTCTCTGCATCAAGTGTAGGCCCTTTGATGTTCTTATGGCTTCAATACCCAGAAAGTAACTCAGTTCACCAAGATCTTTTAATGAAAACCGAGCACTTAGAGCTGAGTTGAAAGCGGCAACAAGTGAGGCCTCGCCTGCAACCAGAATGTCATCGACATAGACAAGCACATAAATGAATTGAGAATCACGCTTGTGTATGAACAAAGAAGTGTCAGCCAAAGAGTTTTGAAACCCCATGTCAAGAAGATACTGACGCAGCTCATTATACCAAGCACGAGGTGCTTGTTTGAGGCCGTATAGTGCTTTGTTCAAGCGACACACGTGATGAGGAAGATCTTTATCAACAAAGCCAGGTGGTTGAGATACATATACCTCATCCTCAAGAGTTCCTTGTAGGAAAGCATTGTTGATGTCTAGCTGGTGAATCCTCCAGTTTTTCTTCACAGCAACATCAAGAACGAGCCTTATGGTTGTGGGTTTGATAACGGGACTAAAAGTCTCCGAGTAGTCAAGACCATATTGTTGATTGAAACCTCTTGCAACAAGTCTGGCTTTGTACCTTTCAACAGAGCCATTAGCACGATATTTAACTGTAAAGATCCACTTACATGTGACAACGTTCTGTGCTTTGTGCGGAGGGACCAGATTCCAAGTGCGATGTTTCAGTTGAGCATTAATCTCATCGATCATTGCCTTTCGCCAGTTTGGATCTTTCAAAGCCTCTGCCACTGAGGTTGGTATCTTAATAGGTTGGTGGGTGGTTGTAGCCATGAGGTTTAGTTTTGTGTTGGGTTTTTGAATTCTGTTTTTGGCTCTTGTTTTCATGGGGTGGATATTTTGTGGTTCAGTAGGCTGAGTGGGGATAGGTGGAGTGATGGTTTGTGGGGAAGACGGAGGTGTGGGTTCAGTTGGGTGAGGTGGTGTTACGGTAGGTTGAGGTATGGTTTCAGTAGGTGGGGATGTGGCTTCAGGTAGCTGAGGTATTGGTTCGATGGTAGTTTGTTGCGGTAGAGGTGATGGCAGAGGCGATGCTTCTGGTGCTGGTGGTGTCTCTGTTGTCGGCGGTGAAGGAGTCTCAGAGCTTACGGGGGCCGAGGAACGAGCTCGTGTTGGCAGAACCGAATGTAGAGGCATCAGACTTGGATTAGCATCCATCTCAGAAGTATTTGTCTCAGTAGCTTGCGTTGCAGAACTATAGGGAAACTCAGCTTCGTTAAACTTCACATGTCTTGAAGTGTACATACGCCTTGTCTCCTTGTCATAGCATAGATAAGCACTCTGTGTGAGTGAGTAGCCCATAAATACACACTTCGTCGAGCGGTCATCAAGCTTGTGTGTTGCGTACGGACGCAGCCAAGGATAACATGAGCAGCCGAAAACTCGAAGCTTCATGTAGTTAGGCTGCTGATTGAAGAGTTTGGCGTAGGGAGATGATCCATCTAAGACGTCTGTTGGCATGCGATTTATCAGATAAACAGCAGCCGCAAACGCAAAAGGCCAGAACGTCTTAGGCATCGAAGACTGACTGAGCATTGTAAGACCTGTCTCAACAATATGCCGGTGTTTTCTCTCTGACATGCCGTTATGTTCCGGAGTGTGCGGAGGAGTGGTGAGATGCGAGATGCCTTTGTCCTGAAGATAAGACCGCAGAACAATATATTCTCCTCCATTGTCAGAGTAGAGTGTCTGAACTTTTGCTTGAAACCGATTTTCAACGAGAGAGACAAAAGCAATGAAAATCTCTTTGACTTGTGATTTTCTTTGCATCGGGTATAGCCAACTGTATCTCGTATAGTGATCGACAATGAGTAGATAATATTTTGCACCATCAGCCGATGTAACCGGTGACATCCAGACATCACTATACAGGTATTCAAGCGCACGATGAGAGACAATAGTGTTTGAGTGAAATGGCAACTTGTGGCTTTTATTGATGAAACAATCAGAACAAGAGAATTCGGTTTGAAGCGAGTGCGAGACAGGTAAAGAAAACTTTGAGACAACATTTTTAAGGACTGATAGAGATGGATGCCCAAGTCGAGAGTGCCATGATGAGAGGTCGGTTTTAGGTGATGTCGCTGATGCTAAAGCACTGATGGTAACCGGCCACTCATAGAGCTCGTTCCTAGTTCGACCTTGGAGTAACTTGGCCCCCGTGTTGAGATCCTTCACCTGAAAGTGTGCAGGAAAGAATTCCACCGAAACACGATTAGTATTGCATAATCGATAAACAGAGATGAGATTTTTAGTCACATCTGGAACATATAAGACATCTTTTAGAGCAAGAGATCGAGATGGTGTAGGAAGTAAACCAGAACCAGTGTGAGTGATCTGGAGGCCTGCGCCATTTGCAACTTGAACCTCTTCTCCTCCCATGTATGGTTGATGTAAAGAGAGGTTCGCCAAGTCTGATGTCAAGTGATGTGTAGCACCGCTATCAAGGATCCAATTTGCAGCATCATATTGAGGAGCATTGGCGAGATTGGCTCTTGGTTGCCATGGTGTTGCCGAGTGTTGTTGCTGAGAGCCACCAGACTGAATTTGTGGGCATCTTCTAGCGCTATGCCCGTGAGCTCCGCAGTACTGACAACGACCTTGATATCCGCGGCCACCGTGGTTTTGGTTTGACTTGGGTTGGAAGTTTTGTTGTTGCCATGTCTGATTGTGCTTGGGTGGAGGGCGGTGGTTGTTGTTGCGATAGGTGTTTCCACCTTGGCGCGAGGAAGCTGCATTTGCAGTGATAGGAAGAGCCGGTGCTGCAGATTGGGTTTGAAGCTTGAGTTCATGATTGATGAGCTTTTCATGAATCTCGGTGATCGAGGGAGGAGTATCACGTGCTTCAATCTGATCTGCCATCGATTTGTATTCATCAGGAAGGCCACCAATGATAAAGTCGATCTGATCTTCAAGGTCAAGAGGCTTGCCAAGCAAGGCAAGTTGGTCAAAGCGAGTTGTGAGACCCTGAATGAACTCGTCGATGGTTTTGGTGCCCTTGGTCCATTGCTCAACTTGTTTCCTGATCTGCTTCAAGTGTCCTCGAGTCGGCTTGGCGTATGTGGCAGCAAGGATGTTCCAGATCTCCTCCGATGTGGTGGTGGTGGAGAGAATCGGTTGAACCGCAACGGAGATAGCACCCAAGAGACCACTATAGATCAGCTTGTCTTGGCGCTTCCAGATGGTGAACTCGGGATTGGTTGCGACGACACCATTGTTGGTGAGAGTCGTTGGAGGCTTGACGGTAGATCCATCGAGATAGCCCGCAAGATCATATCCATCAAGTAAAGCATGAACCTGCCTACTCCGCATGAGAAAGTTGGTGGAGGTCAGCTTTGTCACGTTCATCATGTTCACATTAAGAATCGAAGGAGAGTCTGTGACATGGATGGTTTCAGTCGAGGAAGACGACATTGTTTGAGAAAGAGAGAAAGAGAGAAGAGATTGAAAGAGAGCGGCTACGGAGAGAAAAAAAAAATTTTAGGTCTCAGTGTCGTAGAGCTCTGATACCATATAAAGAAATGATATGAATCGTATGTTGCATTCTGTACATCGTACAATATATATATACAGAGTTTACAATAGGGTTTAGAGTATTCATAATTACAACATTAGTCTTTAATCTATTGTATCTCTTATACTTTAGTCTCAGCTCACGTTTATATTGTTCTACAAACACTATCCTCTAGGACTTGTTTTGCCGCCATCAAGCTTCTCCATCTATATGATGGTGTCGAATGTGAAGTGGGTTCGAGTGTCGATAGTATCGACCTTTAAGAACACGTGCTATTAGAGAGTCCGGGAACACCAGCAAACGCCACACATGTTTTTCCAATAAGGTAAGGTGAAAATCTCTAAAATCATGGAATTCAAAGCCTCTTTTCTCTAGTGGAACAAAAATTTAATTTGTCTCAAGCAATCCAATGAATTCCACAATTATTGTCTCTCATGTTCCATCAGAACCTCATCACTGCAGCGGATAGTTTGTTACACACTCCATATGGTACTATATAGCAGGACATCACATAGGACAGGATTGCTTGTGCCACCAAAAATTACATATGATATTTATCTTATAATAATATAAATTTATTGGATTATATCTTCTACATTTTATCGTGATGTTTCGGTCTTACGTTTAAGTATAAAAGAATTATTACTTTATTGTCCAATGATAATTCATTTATGTTTTATAAAATATATTTTGGTAACCAAAACAGAAAAATTAAAAACCAACTCGATAAAATTGAACAAACACAAACAAAATCAAACAAAACCGGATCAAACTTAAACCAAACTCAAACTAAATCGGAACCAAACTCAAACTAGAATAAACTCAAACTGCATCAAACCAAACACAAACCAAACTAATTTTGGTTAATTTTTTCTTATATCCAAACAAACCAAACCGAACTTAAATTAGACACAAATTTAAATAGATATACTCACCCTATTTTTAGTGGTGTAACTTGTGAAAAAAAAAAACTTAATCAGTTTTGAAGTGAGAAAAAAATATTCTTAACAGGTAAAATTCTAAAACTCCACGCAAATTTTAGTTTCAATAACCCTCTGTGTTTGAGAACCCAACCTTTACTGATTCGCTAATATTCACAGAGACATTTGACATTTGATAAAAAAAAATTGACAATTTTGAAAACCACGTTCGCCTTTTCAAATCATGTATTACAACTTTACATCTCAATGAGTTACAACATCTATAAATTCTCTACATTTTCACTTTAATATAGAGTTCGGATAAAAAAGGTTTCTATCATATTCTACTTTCTCTTTTATAGTAAAGTAAAAAAGTTGCTCAGAGAATAAAGTAAATTTATTACATAAGTAAAATAATTTGTTTATTTTTGTTCATTACTTGATTTTTATTCTAAAATAAAGTAATCTTAGAATAAAATTAAATTTCATTACAGAATTATTTCATTTTTTAAAATAAAATAATACATTAGAAATGGTCTTAGAACTTAGGGGGATGTATTCAATTTAGCATTTGATGTGATTTGATTTTTAACGGAGTTTTAGATGATTTTAATAAGTTGTAGAGATTTATGTGATTTTTGTTAAACTACTCTAGAATATCACCTAAAACAATGGAATTTGAGTTTTATTTTTTTTAACTAAGAAACTCCACCCAAACACCCTAAAATCACCTCAAAACTTTAAAATCCCACAACTTAAAATATTTTCAATAACAGTGGATTTCAGAGAACTTTACGAAATGTCAAGTTCAATAACAGTGGATTTTAAATAAGTTTTTAAAATTCATTTTTGAATAACAGTGGATTTGTCATTTTAATACAAATCACCTGAAACTTTGAGTTGAATACACCCCCCTTAGAAATTCTTAAATTCTTTTGATCACCGCATGTAAAATCTGTCAATTTTTAATCAATCTTTTTGTTTCTTACCGAGTAAACTTTTTAAAAAAATATATTGATATCACTTTTCGGAAGGTTTTTTCTTCTGAAAATTCAGTGAAGCTTCTCTTCAACAATAAGAGCTTTTTAAGTTTGTTTAAAGTGGCTGCATAGATAAAAAAAAAAGATTACAAATACATGGTAGTGTTAAAAAAAAGTTACAAATACATAATTCTGTTTAAGAAAAAAAAAGGTAAATATATGTACTCTGATTATAAAAAAGAAAATCCATTCATCATCTCAGAACTAAAAGCACATGGATGATACGTTGTGGTAGGAACCGAACCACGGAGTACAAAGCTGGTTCTCTAACAACAAATTAATCTATATATGGTTTACGTCTATCGACAAAAAGTTATACATACAATGAATCGACGATACACAATATTTATTTACATCATACACACAACTCCCAGGTTATAAAAAAAATTATAACGCAAAAATATAGGTTAATTTATTCCATAAATAATAGGTCAAGTAGCCAAAGTCAACTACTGCTCTACCACGTTCTCAGAGTTTATAACGACCGAGTTAAAGTTAATTTTCTTGGACAACAAGTGAACCGAAGTTTATAATTTTGTAACCTCAACTAACATAAATTATTATGTGATTTTATGGTCTAAACAAAAGTTTTTACTCAAGTAGTCAAGTTGCCAAACAAAGTTTGGTGGGGAATGGTCTAAGAACTAGTTCTTTTTAAACCACCCAGCATTCTCTCAAATCTAAATCATTCTCAAAAACAAGAACTACGAGATGTCTTCGTCGAGGCCAGATCAGTACGTAGTCCATCATTTCACCCACATCCATCCATTAACGAAGGTTGACGGATATAGCGAGTTCACATGCGGTGGCTGCAAAACTTATGGCTTTGGGAAGATCTACCGTTGCTCCTCGTGCGACTACAATCTACACGAACACTGCGCTAAGTGCCTTCCTACCATCCTCAGCTTCATGCATCCACAACACGAGCTCCAACTAGTCTTTAGAGGACCAGAGCAAACGCACCATGAAAAACGAATGTGCGACATCTGCGACGAACCAGTCGAAGGGCTCTTTTACCAATGCCATCCTTGTGGCTTCGACGTCCATCCACTCTGTACACAGCTGCCTCAGCACGTGAGACACGTGCCTCACCCCGCCCATCTTTTAGAGCTGAGTCGCTGGGGAGCGAGCAGCACGTGCATGGTTTGCAGCGGTGCAATCAGGTCTTGGCGGTACAAGTGTGGGCCATGTGGTATAGATGTTCACATGGAATGTGTTAATACATCTGCAGCATCAGTAGCAACAATTCAGCAGAGGTGTTATGGGTCACAACCGTATTATCATCCTTCTCAGTATTACCAGCCTTATTACAATCATGGAAATGCAAACCATCAAGGTCGGGTTGATCAAGAGTCCACTCCGAGCATAGGAAGAAGAATGTTTGGCGTTTTAATGGCTCTAACCGTTGGGGTTGTCTGCAATATTGTCGCTGGGCCGGTCTCTGGTGCCTTTACTGGCGGCTTCTAAAATTGCACGTCTCTTATGTGCCGCCATTTATATATGCTTATTGTTATCTATTTCTCGTGTGTTACTTTCATCGCTTTATACCATTAATAAATTGAAGAAAAAAGTTAAAACAAAAAAAAATTCAAAAATACGTGTTACCACCTTCACTCATACGCAACATGCTATTATTATTTTTGAGTTATTATTGGGTTCATTTTCTAGGATAAATTTGTAGTTTTACCAATATGATTTAGTTATTTCATATTCAGTTTTTTTTTTAAAATAGAATATTGTCAATTTATATTATGTTCATAAAATAATAAAAAGTAAAAATAAATGAAAAATAATAATAGTAGTTACAAAAAGTAAAAAAAATAATTATTTTTAATACCGTCAGCAAAACACTAAACTCTAATTATAAACCTTAAACTATTGGTAAACTTTGAACCCTTAGATAAATCATAAATATTTGGATTTAGGATTTATACAAAGGTTTAGGTTTTGGGATTTATCCAACGATTTAATATTTTGATGACTGTGTTAAAAAAAAATTTAAACAAATTTCAAAGATCTATGATTTATCCAAATATTTAAGATTTATTCAAGGATTTTGTGGTTTGCTGATGGTATTAAAAATTTATTTTATTTTATTTTATGTTTTGCAAATACTATTATTTTTATTTTTCATTTTTAGAAAAACATAATATAATTTAACGATTTTTATTTCTTTTTAAAAAATAATGAATAAAAAAAAATCATATTGATTGGTCAATCCTACGTGTTCATGTTAAAGGAGTGAACCCAATAATAATTGCATTAAAAATTGCATTAATTGATCGGCACCCAGTATAACTAGAACATAATGAAACCACATAATCTATACTATTAAAGTACAAGCATGTTTTGGATTTTTACTCTTTTTACCCCTACCGAAGAACCTTTCCTTTGTATTCATTAAGGGTATTCTGGACATTCTACGCCAATTTCTTCTTAATTATTTTTTGATTTGTCATTAATCACCGGTTTCCTAATTTAATTTCGGCCTGCGATTATTTCTTTGTTGATACTCCATCGATTATTTCCATGTTTGATACTGTTATTAACCACCGGTTTTCTAATTTTAAAATTATTAATTTTGACAACAATCATTATCATTTAGAACGATTTTGAAAAATATAAATATATTTTAAACAAATTTTCAACTTATGATCACCGAATTTGTCTTATCATTAGAAAAAATCACAATATTAAAAATACCGGGTTACAAACCGGTAATTCGTTCAACCGCAGGTCCGAGTCGGGTTTCAAAACACCGATCAAAACTATAAAACTGTTATATTGATTTATATTTAAAATATCTAATTCAAAATTAAAAACCTAAAAATACATGTACAATATAGTTTTAACCGAACATAAACCCGGATATAAAACACATATATGAGACGGGTTATATAAATGCATATACAAGACGTATTATATAAATGTGATTATATAAAATCTAGTGAAACCCTTAAAATACCAGAAATATAGAGTATTTTGATTAAAACCTACGAAATGCCGCTTCCTTCGATATAAACTGCATATTAATCGAAGTGAACCAAAATAGAAAAATTAGTTTGGATTTAGTAGTATCTAATAATCTGAATGAATGTTATATTCATAACTAAAACATTTATTTTAATAATTTGTTATGTTGTTTTAAATTAAAACGTTTTTTATTTTCTCATTTACATCAAATTAAATAACATATGACTTTTTATTTTTATTGGTAAATATTTGTGCTAAAATGTATTTATATAATAATATTATGATATTACTATTTTTCTTATTTTATTTTAATAAAACAGAAAATATTTTATTTAAAAATTAGAGTAGGGATTATATATATTTATGTTTTAACTAATTTATTGTCAAAAATAAATGTAATTATATGTTTTTGGTATAAAATCGGATAAACCAAAAAGGATTGTATATAAACTGAATCAAGGCAAACTAGATATGAATCTAATATCATAGTTAAATTTTATAAACTGAAATACCAAAAAACTAAAAAAAATCAAACCGAAATCCAGATCGAACATGACTAGTTTTATTTGAAACTAACAAACAACCATATCTTGTCATAACTTAAGTTCTTAGTATATAATTGATATGCGACACTTGATCTTTGTGAATTTGATCTTATTTTAGAGCAACCTTTTATTGGTTAAAATACACACTTTTTTTTGGATTATACAGAGGTATTCTGGCCCCCACAGAAATGGATCAAGACTAGTCACGTGTTTGCAGTCTACGTTTTCAGCCCACGTGTCGGTTTCCTATTCCTGGCGATACCGAAATGTTAATTCCCCAGTGGCCAGCGGGATAAGCCCTTGAGGTTCTAATTAATAAGCCCTTTTGTATCAATATTTTAATTTAATTTTGTTTATAATTAAAACTTTCTATTTTCCTAAATATTAGACCAATAATCAAGTGCCATTTGCTAGTGGAAGCACTAGAAAGATTCTAAAAACATCTGAAATAACATACTTACTAGATTTTGACCCGCGCTTTGAAAGCGCGGGTTTATTTTCTTTTATTTTTTTTTAATTGACAAATATTTAGTAAATGTCAT
>NW_026617845.1:0-15098 GCF_000801105.2 Raphanus sativus
GAATCTAAACCGTCAATTTTTGTTTTCTCTCTCCATCAACGACTTACCGTTTTCTGTTAACCAAAACAAATTACCTGCAATTGTTTGGGCCGAAATTTTAAATTGGGCTTTAGATTAATAAGGCCCAACTAGTATCAGACAAAGATTGCGAATCTATCAAGAGTGTTGTTGTGTCTGACATTTTAGGACCAAGATAACGCGTCTAGAACAAGACAGGCAGGCATGTTCTGTCCGACATTTCAATTTTTTTTAAAAATCATTATTTTTACTTCTTTTAATGCTTTTTAATCTCTTCGTTGATCCTTCCCTTTACGTGGTTAAATACCAAAAAACGCGTATAATTAAATTTCCGTCGTCGTTACAAATCACAAACACCAGAAATCTCGTTAGATTTTCCTTAAATCTCTCTGATTCTCTCTCTCTCTCTTAGATTGTGTCCGAATCGAAAACCAAAAGAAGAAGAAGAAGATGATAGAGAAATGGTTAGGAACGCAGCGCTTAAGGAGACTACAGAGAGTCTGGCGTCAAGGAAAGGTGACGCTCCTCTGCCTCGTCCTCACCGTCGTCGTCCTACGTGGCACAATCGGAGCAGGCAAGTTCGGTACGCCGGAGCAAGACATCGAGGAGATCCGCGAGCATTTCTTCTACTCCCGCAAACGCGCCGAGACTCACCGCGTCCTCGTCGAGGTCTCCTCCTCCAAAACGACGTCGTCTTCATCCGGAGCTGGAAACAGCAACAACAACAACAACTACGAGACATTCGATTTCAAGAAGATATTCGCTGACGAAGGAGACGAACCGGAAGAAAACCGGAATAAACCGTATTCTCTCGGTCCGAAGATCTCCGATTGGGACGAGCAGAGGCGTGATTGGCTGAAACAAAACCCTAGCTTCCCGAGCTTCGTGGCTCCGAGCAAGCCTAGGGTTCTTCTCGTCACAGGTTCAGCTCCCAAGCCCTGCGAGAATCCCGTCGGAGACCATTACCTCTTGAAATCGATCAAGAACAAGATCGATTACTGTCGGATCCACGGGATCGAGATCTTCTACAACATGGCCCTGCTCGACGCGGAGATGGCTGGGTTCTGGGCTAAGCTTCCGTTGATCCGGAAACTGTTGCTGTCTCATCCCGAGGTCGAGTTTCTGTGGTGGATGGACAGTGACGCGATGTTTACGGACATGGTGTTCGAGCTTCCGTGGGAGAGGTACGAGGATTACAACCTCGTGATGCACGGATGGAAGGAGATGGTTTATGATCAGAAGAATTGGATTGGTCTTAATACTGGGAGTTTCTTGATTAGGAACTCGCAGTGGGCCCTTGATCTTCTCGACGCTTGGGCTCCAATGGGCCCGAAAGGGAAGATCCGAGAAGAAGCGGGTAAAGTCTTGACCCGGGAGCTCAAAGACCGACCCGCTTTCGAAGCTGATGATCAGTCGGCGATGGTTTATCTTTTGGCGACGGAGAGGGAGAGATGGGGAGGGAAAGTGTATCTAGAGAATGGTTATTACTTGCACGGTTACTGGGGGATTTTGGTGGACCGGTACGAGGAGATGATTGAGAATCATAAACCGGGTTTTGGTGACCATCGGTGGCCGCTGGTGACTCATTTCGTGGGTTGCAAACCGTGTGGGAAGTTCGGTGATTATCCGGTTGAGAGGTGTCTAAGGCAGATGGATAGAGCGTTTAATTTCGGAGACAATCAGATCCTTCAGATGTATGGGTTCACGCATACGTCGCTAGGGAGTCGGAGCGTGAAGCCAACGCGCAGACAGACGGACAGGCCGGTTGATGTCAAGGACGAGTTTGGGCTGCTTCATCCACCGTCTAAAGCGGCGAAGCTCTCGACGACGACGTGAGGAAGAATATTAGTATTTCATCATAATGTTAGGACACATTCCTTTCTTTATTTGTTTGTAGTTTCCTTAATTATAAGTTATACTAGTATTACTTATGATCATCCATTTGATGGTGGAGTCGTGTATGGAGGAGTATCTAATGATTTTCTTGTACATAATTTAATTTAATCATTTACGTATCACTACTAGCAAAAAGAGAAGGATACGTAACTGTGCTTGAAAGATGGCTGGTTTAAGCCAAAACTTTTTTGGTTATTACGTTACAAATGTTCAGTGTTTTAAGTCAATGCTCAAAGGTTTAGTTTATTACCTTTGTTCCCGTAACTTTTGGGTTATGCGTGTATGCCCGATATAATCCATAGTCTACCCCTTTACCCAAAACTTAATATTATTAGTTATGTACCCAAAACTCTGTAGTTTTTACATATGCTTCCTGTATTTTATGCTAATTAACATATACTGTATAAATTATAAGAAAACTCAATCGATACGGAGGAAACTACCAAAAAATGAAAGCTTTCTCTCTGTTATCTATTTGTGTGGTCATCGTTTTGGCAAACAGTCACATTGATGCTTTCACAAGAAACGATTTTCCTGAGGACTTCCTCTTCGGAGCTGGCACTTCTGCTTATCAGGTTCCATTCTTCTTCGTTATTTTAGCTGTTTTTTTATAAGGTTTTTGCCTTTTACTTCTTATTGTCATGTTTTCAACTTTGTGGGGGAGACATAGTGGGAAGGAGCTGTTGATGAAGATGGAAGGACTCCTAGCGTTTGGGATGGTTTCTCACCCTTTGGTAAGAAAAAAAACAAGAGTTATATGTTCATATGCTGTTGACCAAGAAAAAGTATGCCATAATCATATCATAGCTTTACTGTGTGGTTTCATTTCATTGGCATTTTGAAAAGATATGTAATATATATTGAGTGAGTCGTTGTTTATCTGAGAGCTTGTTTGATTAGATTCATAGATCATGGTTGGATATGTTTTCTTGCAGATAACATGGACAATGGAGATATAGCTTGTGATGGATATCACAAATACAAGGTGATTTTTTTTCTTTCTTCTCTCTGTTTTGCTCCTTTGTTTATTAAGTCTTTGGCTCTGTTTTCTTAAGTTGTATTGTTATTGTGGGCTTTTGCAGAAAGATGTTAAGCTGATGGCAGAAATGGGTTTAGAAGCATTCAGATTCTCTATCTCATGGTCAAGGCTTATACCTAGTAACACCTCCTCTTTCTGGTTTCTTAACTTGCAAGTCTAAAACCTTTTGCCTCTTAAACCCTATTTTGTGCCTGTTGTTGGTATCTCAGATGGAAGAGGACCCATCAACCCAAAAGGTCTACAGTTTTACAAGAACCTCATCAAAGAACTACTAACCCATGGTGATATTTCTTTCTTATAAAAAAACTAATTATTCAGTTATAAAAAAAAACTAATTGTTAAAGATTATTTCATTGCTTTTGATAGATATATTTTTTTTGGCAAAACAGGAATCGAACCACACCTTACGCTATACCACTATGATCTTCCTCAGGCTCTTGAAGATGAGTATGGAGGATGGATCAACCACAAAATCATGTATATGATAATTCTTTTCTGTTAAAGTCTTTTTTTTTTTTAATGATGGAAGTGAAAGAAAGATTGCTGGTTGCAGAGAGGACTTCACTGCTTTTGCAGATGTATGCTTCAGAGAGTTTGGGGATGATGTAAAGCTATGGACTACAATTAACGAAGCTAACATATTCGCTATTGGAGCGTACAGCGAAGGAATTTTGCCGCCAGGACATTGCTCTACTTCCAGTTCCAGATACGTCAAGTGCTCCACTGGAAACTCTTCTACTGAACCATATATTGTAGGTCATAACATATTGCTGGCTCATGCCTCTGCTTCAAACTTGTATAGACTCAAGTACAAGGTATACACACACATAGGTCTATTCTTGGCTCTTAAAACGTTATGAACATAATGTGACGGTGCAGAGTAAGCAGAGAGGATCCATAGGCCTTTGCATATACACATATGGGTTATTTCCTTATACTAACTCCAAGGAGGATGAAGTAGCAACTCAGAGAGCTAAAGATTTCTACTTTGGATGGTGAGGAGAATTTTTTATTATTTTTTGGGTTTCAGTGACGTTGAGGACAAAATCTGAATATGATAACAATACAGGTTGTTAAAACCTTTGGTGTTTGGGGACTATCCGGATGTAATGAAAAGAGTTGTGGGAACTAGGTTACCTGTTTTCTCAGAGGAAGAGTCAGAGCAAGTTAGAGGATCATCTGACTTTATAGGAGTCATCCATTACACGACACTGTATGTCACAGAGAGTAAACCATCACCTTCTATCCTTCCTAGCAACCAAGATTTTTCTACAGACATGGGAGTAGAGACTATCTGTAAGATTACTTGCTTATCAATCCATCGAGAGAGAAAGTGTTTTCTCGACTCTTTCAGCTTATGAATGTTCTTCTTCTTGTGGATAGCCATTGGGAACACTGTTCCATGGGGTTTTGAAGGTGTCTTGGAGTATTTGAAACAGAGCTTTAACAACCCTCCTATCTACATTCTTGAAAATGGTCTCTCTTTACTCTGTTTTTTCTTTGGCTCTGTTTTACTATCTTATTCTTAAGATTGCTTCCGATTACTAAACAGGTTTTGCGACGAAACACGATTCAACACTACAAGATACAGCAAGAGTTGAATACATTCAATCTTACATTGGTGCTATGTTGAACGCCATCAGGTATATATGATTGGTTCAACTCTGGTTTACTTACTCTGCTCTCTGAGTCTGACTCTTGACGAATCATCTTTTTTGACTGATTTAGGAATGGATCGGACACGAGAGGTTATTTTTATTGGTCGATGATAGACTTGTACGAGCTGTTGGCTGGATACAGGGTCAGCTTTGGACTGTACTATGTGAATTTCAGTGATCCTAGTCTCAAGAGGTCTCCAAAACTCTCTGCTTCTTGGTACACTGGTTTTCTCAATGGTACGGTTGATGTTTCTCCTCTGGACATTACTCAGCAGCAGAGCCACTTCTCTGGTTCGTCTTCTTTGTGATGTATCTAAGATTTACTTGTTTTGGTTTTGATCCTCATTTGGTTTGAGAGTTCGTCTTGTCAATGACAAAACTCAAGTCATTTTCCCAATGGTTTAATAGAAAGGTCGCATAATTCTTGGAAGATAGCATAACAAAGAGAAATAACAACACTCAAGATACTTAAGCTTACCCGTAGTATCATCCAGTCATTTAAAGTTACGTATTGTTTTTTTAAGCAAAAGCGCATCTGGTGTAGTGGTATCATAGTACCCTCCCACGGTACTGACCAGGGTTCGATTCCCTGGATGCGCAATTTTGTTTATTTTACTTTTTTCTACAATGGTAAAATCACATTTTTACGTGGTAAATAAATAAACTGGTTTCAAAGTAGAATACTGTTCATCCGTAAATAAAATATAACATATCGTATTTTTTGTTATTTAGAAAAACAATTAATAAATAAGAAAATCATTTAAAATAATAATAAATATAAATAATAAAAATAATAAATAAAAAGCAAAAATGATATAAATCGTCAGTGGTTCGTAGTTGTATTCAATAGATATAAGAAATTTGTCTCAAATCGAAATGAGAGAAGCCTTAGAGCAATTTTATCAATGGGACTTCTTAATGTGTATTTAGCATATTTTATTAATATTTTTTAGTTTAGAATCAAAGCTAAGGATTTTCTTAAATTTATAGATTATTGGTGGGACTTGTGTTGTATCTTAAACAAAAGGCCAAAGAACTACAAATATTCATGGCCATCTTTTCTCTTAAATGAAATGAACATAACAAACATTCATACACAAAACAGCTTTCATTATCATTAACTAGACTCTTTCGCTCTATTCGATCTTCGATAACAATCAAAATTACCTAAGGTGAAGAGGATTTGCCAACCGCAAATCCAAATCCCTGTCACCAGAACTGGTTCAAGCAGAAAAAAAAAGATTCAGTTTTGTATAAATTATGCAAAGTCAATCTTTAATAACATCAAAAGTATACATACCCTGTGTGAATCTGCAAAGGCAAGTCATGACGTTCAGTGACTTCCAAAGTAAGAGGTCAACTCCGTCAAAGAGAACCCCAACCCATAAACCCTTTTATTGTAGTCTTCAGAAAACTCGAAAAGGATCGGACTTTGAATCGACCGGTCGGATCCTCCATTGATGGATACTAGTAAGCTCTTCAGATTCGGATCATCCATTGATGGATGTCGGCTCCACACTGGTTTCACCGTCAAAGAGAGAAAAAGGGAGAAGATGAAAATTAATTTCGAGACAAAATCTCATGCTAACGTGTGGCACTAAGGACGCGTGCAAAAACTTCTTAACTAAGGACGTTCTTTGTAATTTCAGTCTTTTTTATTTATTTTTTGGCCAATTAATACTAAAGACTTTCCTTAGATATGCCGATAATTGGTCTAAAATGTCTCTCATTCATGATGTTGCATATAATAATCATTCTAACTTAGCGTGTAATGCCGAGAGGTTTTTGTTTTACACGCACTTAATTCGAAAGATAATAAACCTATTTGATCCTTAAGACTCCATCTTAAACCACTGACATTGTGATTATTGATCCATGAAACATCTTTTTTTTTGTAGAAAAGATCCATGAGACATCAGTTATCAAATTGTGATTTGAAGTATTTGAAGGGGGTACTGTCTCAACAAATATGGTGAGAGGATTAACAGGATCCTCGTACATTTTTTATTTTTAGTTAGTCTTCCTTTAATATTTTTGGGTTCAGGAAAATGACATTTTTATTAAAAAAGTTTGTTATTTTTGCCTTCCCTATTCCCTATTTAATCTGGCTTTCTTTTGAAGTGCTCAACTAGAGTATGACCTGCACGCCCGTGCGGGTATTTATTCTTACCGTTATATCTATCAATATTTTCTATAGTTTTGGTAGTGTATATTTTTTTTTACATTTATCGGTATTAAATATTTGTTTGCTATAACAATTATACACCAAAGTTTTTATTTATATGAGTAAACTTTTTATTTATCTATAAATAATGGACAAAGTAAATATGGACTATATACCATTACGGCGAACCCGGGTTCAAATCCCACCGGCCACACGAATATAAATTATTATTTTCAGCTCATTTGAAATTTTGAATATTCATGAGAGGGTTTATCCATGGGATGTACCTCTACCCGGAAGTTAGGTCTGTGTCTTTAATAAATCCGGATTTAACATTTTTCATTTAAAAAAAATGGACTATAATAAAATGGGTAATGGATAAGTCTCGTAAATGTAATTAATATAGACCAATATGAAATCATAGTTTTTGGAAAGTGTACGTATAAGATTTATAAAAGGTATCTAAGTTACTTTCATTTTTACTATCGGTTCTATTATTAATGTATATCATAGTGTGTTTGGAAAAAAATACATAGCTGCATTAAAATTTGATATATTTTGGTATTACTAAAGGATTATTCTGATTTCTAATTTTTTATTAGTTTCTTATGAGAACTAAAAAAATTTATACTTTTTTACGTTTTTGGTAGAGCTAAATTTTAGGAAACAGAGTACTATATTTTAACCATGTCATAAATAATAGGAATATTTATAGGAAGTAAAAAATATTGTAACAATTACGATCATAAAATTGTGTTTTCTTTTTTTTTCTGTTTGGTTCACAGAGTGGATATCAGTTGTATAAGTTGATGACGAAAAAAAATTGTGATTTCTTGTTTTATTTATTAGATTTTCTTGTGAGAACTAAAATATTTGGAGCCTTTTACGGTTATGGTAAAGCTAAATTTTAGGAAATTGAGAGTTATGCACTAATCATATCATTACTATTAAGAATATTTTTAGGAATTAAAGAATATTCTGACAATCTAATCGTTAAATTTTTTTTTTATTAATATCTCCTATATATTTTGTCGGATTTTATGAAGTTTCTGAGTAAGTTTTTTCAAAACTTATGTTATTTTAAAAACTATTGGTTATACTAAACAAAATGACAGATGATGCCAAAAGAAAAAAAAACAAAATGACAGATTAAAATATATTTACTTCCAAGCTTAAAATATATGATATATAATATCTATGGTTTAAACAAAGATACACCTCTAAACCAACGTTTTCTTAACAATCTGAAAAACTAAAACTAAAACACAAACCAACCACCAATTTTTTAATAAAACATTAACACAATTTACGAAAATACCAATTGAATGAAACACACTAATACAATTTACGAAAACCCGAGAACCATCACACATGTAATACTATATAAGTAGAAGACAAAACCAGTTTGCCTGATAAATATGATAATTTCGTATTAAAAATTCTAATGAGGTACCTACATATAAGGCATGTTATATTTAATGGAAAATGTATAACCGATTTGATTATTATTAGGTCTTAAGATTTCTTTTAATGTCAGTGGCAATGCTTTGTAAATATTTAAGAAAAGTCAAGGTTAAATTTTAATTGTACTTTAGTTTTAATAGTATTGATGGTTAGCTGTCTCTTCAGTTCATATTGTCTCTTGAGCTCATATTGTTTTAACTTTTAACTTAACGGTTTTAATACTAAATGTATTCTTTTGGTATTCTAAACTATTGCCGTTTTATAAATGATTGGTTCCAATAATTTTTATTGATCTAGTGAAGTTTAGAAGCAAAAAAAAATTGTCGGTAAGTAAATGCAGATGTATGAAGAACGGTGAGAGGTGGTGGTTGATCAAAAAAAGTGAGAGGTAGGTGAGATTGTTTTTTACTAAAAAAAACAAATGGCCGACATAAAAACACAACGCCCAGTCGCCACCGTGGGGACAGGGGAAAGGTGTTACACAGAAACGAGCAAGATATTAATTGGCAAATTAAATATCTGTCGTTTTACGCATGCTCCCGTATTTGTTTTTTTTTGTTTTTGTTTTAGGTAAAAGCATGCTCCCGTATTTGTTATCATTAACATCTTATACTATAAATAGTTGGAAATCACAATCGATGAGGTAGAAATCTATAAAAAGAAAAAATAATGAAAGCTTTCTCAGTATTATCCATTTATGTGGCCATCGTTTTGGCAATAAGTCACACTGACGCTTTCACACGAGACGATTTTCCAGAGGATTTCCTCTTCGGAGCTGCCACTTCTGCTTATCAGGTTCCATTCTTCTTCTGTGCTCTTTCGTATTTTTCTTAGCTGTTGTTTTATAAGGTTTTGTCTTTTACTTCTTGTTGTCATGTTTTGTACTTTGTTGGGGGAGATATTATAGTGGGAAGGAGCTGCTGATGTGGATGGAAGAACTCCTAGCGTTTGGGATGGTTTCACACCCATTGGTAAGAAAGAGAAAAGAGAGTTATTTTCCATTTCATTGGCATTTAAATAAAAGCAAGAAAATTGAGTGAGTCTTTGCTTATCTGAGAGCTTGTTTGATTAGATTCATAGATCTTGGTTGCATTTTTTTTAGCTGATAACAAGGACAAAGGAGATATAGCATGTGATGGATATCACAAATACAAGGTGTTTTTTTTTTCTTTCTCCTCTCTTCTTTGTTTGCTCTCTTCTTGTTTATAAGTAAGTCTCTGTCTCTGGCTCTGTTTTTCTCAAGCTGTATTGTTATTGTGGGTTTTGGCAGGAAGATGTTGAGCTGATGAAAAAATTGGGTTTAGAAGCATTCAGATTCTCTATCTCATGGTCAAGACTTATACCTAGTAACACCTCCTCTTTCTGGTTTCTTAACTTGCAAGTTTTTTATAAAAAAAAAACATTTTCGACTCTTAAACCCTTTTTGTGTGTCTGTGGTTGGTTTCTCAGATGGAAGAGGACCCATCAACCCAAAAGGTCTACAGTTTTACAAGAACCTCATCAAAGAACTACTAACTCATGGTGATATTTCTTACTTATAAAAAACTAATTATTAAAGATTATTTTTTCCTTAAAACTTGTTCTTAATGCCAATTCATAGCTTCTCATAAAAAGTTTTCGGCAAAACAGGAATCGAACCACACGTTACACTATACCACTATGATCTTCCTCAGGCTCTTGAAGATGAGTATGGAGGATGGCTCAACCGCAAAATTATGTAATATTAATAATTCTGATCTAATACCCATTTTTTAATGATGATCACTGAAAAGAAGAAAAAAAATTTGTTGGTTGCAGAGAGGACTTCACTGCTTTTGCAGATGTATGCTTCAGAGAGTTCGGGGATGATGTGAAGCTATGGATTACAATTAACGAAGCTAACGTATTCGCTATTGGAGCGTACAGCCAAGGGTTTTTGCCGCCAGGACGTTGTTCTACTACCAAATACGTCAAGTGCTCCACTGGAAACTCTTCTACCGAACCATATATTGCAGCCCATAACATATTGCTGGCTCATGCCTCTGCTTCAAACTTGTATAGACTCAAGTACAAGGTACATACACACACACATAGGTCTATTCTTGGCTCTTAAAAAACCTTATGAACATAATGTGACGGTGCAGAGTAAGCAGAGAGGATCCATAGGCTTCTCCATATATGCATATGGATTCTTTCCTTATACTAACTCCAAGGAGGATGAAATAGCAACTCAGAGAACTACAGATTTCTTCTCTGGCTGGTGAGGAGAATATATTTTTTTTGTTTTTTTTGTTCGAGTGACGTTGAATCTGATAACTTTGAATATTATAACACAGGCTCTTAAAGCCTTTGGTGTTTGGGGACTATCCAGATTCAATGAAGAGAATCGTGGGAACTAGGTTACCTGTTTTCTCAGAGGAAGAGTCAGAGCAAGTGAAAGGTTCATCCGATTTTTTAGGCATTATCCATTACACAACAATGTATGTCAGAAAGAGTACAACCACCACATCTTCTATCCTTCCTAGAGACCACGAGTTCTTCACAGACATGGGGGCAGAGACTATCCGTAAGCTTTACTTGCTTGTCAAGTAATCAATCCCATCTGCTCCACTCTTTTCAGCTGATGATTCTTCTTCTTGTGTACAGCCATTGGGAATCAATCTATTCCATGGGGGTTTGAAAGTGTTTTGGATTATTTGAAACAGAGCTATGACAATCCTCCTATCTACATTCTTGAAAATGGTCTCTGGTTTTGGCTCTGTTTTATCTCTGCTTTTGAAAAGCAATCTTTCTTTGTTCTTCTTAATATCTCTTCCATTTGCTAAACAGGTTTAGCTACGAATCACAGTTCCACGCTACAAGACACAGAAAGAGTTGAATACATTCAATCTAGTATTGGTGCCATGTTAAACGCCATCAGGTATATATGATTTGGTATTAAATTGGTTTAACTCTCTTTTAATTTGCTCTCTGCTCTCTGATTCTTGACGAATCATCTTTTTTTGAATGATTTTAGGAATGGATCGGACACGAGAGGTTACTTCTTATGGTCGATGATTGACTTGTACGAGCTGGTTGCTGGCTACAAGCTCAGCTTTGGATTGTACTACGTGAATTTCAGTGATCCTGGTCTCGAGAGGTCACCAAAGCTCTCTGCTTCTTGGTACTCTGGTTTTCTCAATGGTACAGTTGTTGTTGCTCCTCAGGATATTACTCACCCGCAGAGCCACTTCTCTGGCTCCTCATCTATGTGATGTAGTTATTATACATATATATAAGTAGTAACTAGAACACAGCCACGTAAGCTTCCAGAAGTATTATTTAAGTAAAATAATGTTTGCATATCGTTCCAATATGCAAAAGCACATCTGTGTAGCGGTTTCACAGTACCCTTCACGGTACTGACCAGTGTTCGATATCCTGGCTGCGCAATTGTATTTTTCTATTCCTTTTGAATGATTTCTCAAATCTTTTAAAAATCTTTGCCTCAAATTCAAGCAACACTATAAGCGTTTGATCGATAAACTGAGCTGTGTAGCAGTCATTAACTAGATTGGTTATGCATGTTTCTCAATATAGGTTTGTAATGTTCAAGAAATCTATAGGAAGTTTGTAGATGAATGTGGTTTAGAGAGAAAACCCCAGGCTGGTGTTCGTTTAGATATGGTAAATATTTTTATTATTATTTTTTTAAAATATATTCTAACTTTCTTAAATGGTTTTAGGTCAAAGAGTTAAAGGAGTTTTACGAGAAGTCCCACAAGAAATTTTTTTTTTTATAAATTATTTTAGTTTATGCTTTAGTTATACATTTTTTTGATGAATTAATATATATATATATAGTAAAAAATTGCTAATTTGTTGAATGATCATATTATAGAAAATATTAATCTATCTATCTATACTATTATTTGCGGAGTGATTTTTCGCGACGAAATTCTCACGTTAAAAGTTAGAACGGTTAATATCGATTTTACCCTTAATGAATATATTTATATATATAAATGATTATATAACTAAAAACGAATTTAATATTAATAATATTATATTTATCTATTATATTAGATAAATGATTATAAATTAATATAATAAATTTCAAAAAATAAAATATATCTAAAACTTAAGATAATTCTTATATATATTGTGTTATTATCTGGAAATAATAATAAATTGCAAAACATATTTAAAACTTAAGATATTCTTATATATATTCTGTTATAATCTGGAAATAATATTTATATTATAAAATTTATAACATTAAGATATAAAACAATATATAATTAAATACTAACCAAACAAAAATATTTGTATAAAGATATATTCTAAAATAATTCTAATATGTGAGTGTTTTTAAATTTTAAACACATAATAAACATATATATAATGATGAAAAACTCGATTATACATAAATAATTTGATGTTTGATTTAAAGTATTCAAGAACATTTAAATCAATAAAATGTAAGCTAATAAGTATTCATAATAAGATTGTGCCCGTATGTGCGGATGAGACACCTAGTTTTGTAGTAAGAAGCTAATGAGAGATAGGAAGATAAAAGAGGAGAGAATGTATGATATAGTTAGTTGGTAAAATATAGTTTTTTGTTTTTTTAACGCATGATAATTATGGTATTACAATTATGAAAAATATAATATATGATTATATAGTCGACAATTCTAAGTGTCGTATGAGGATTAACGCATAACTGCATCACCTGAGTTGCGCTATGGAATCTATATTTGGCGGTACTCCTTACATCATGTTGCAGACGTCTTGTAAGTATTTTCTCTATGAATTCGCATAATTCTCATTTTTTCGAGAAAAAAGAAAGAGAGAAATTTATGGATTCATACTAGTATTATTACTTAACTTAGCAAATTTATATTAATCTAGATCGATTTAAGCTGTTTTAGAAAAAAAAATAACCGATTTAAAATGGTTTAAGCCTATTTGAGTTTTTTTTGTCATCATTGCCTATTTGAGTTATACAAATCGAATTTTAATAAAAACGTTTTGGCTAGATGTAATTTGCAGTGTCGGCCTACCTAATTTATTCAGTGATGAGCATGAGTGCAATTTCTATAGAAACTCATATAAGCAAATAGCGCTCTTAGAAATAAAGGTATTTATTAGTTTCTGAATCACCAAATTTATTTGTAAAATGTAAACGCATACATACATAATTTATTTTCTGTGTTGCGTTTACATTTACAAATAACTTTTGATTACAATGATAAAACCTTCAAGACAACAGTAAATGCGAAAGGAAAACAACAAACGAAACAGAAACAACCTTATCAAAGAAACATAAAGACAAGATGTAGAGAGAGTCTTTCGATCAGCTCGTTACCGGAGCAACGGTCAAGCCAGGTGAGACTTTAAGGAAAGCCGGACGAGAACAAAGGTCCTCCCACCACGCCTTCACATTAGGACGGTCGTTGACCAAACCAGCATGACTCGTCTTCATGAAGTAGTAAGTGTAAGGAACGTGGTGGAGATCCGCGAGTGTGTAAGAATCTCCAGCCAAGTATTTTGTCTTCCCGAGTCTCTCCTCGTACACATCGAGCACTTTCCCTAGCTTCTCAAGATTCTCTTCCACGATGGCTGCATTAGGACTCTCGCCTTGAAGCGGCACAACTATGAGCTGGTGGATGACGGCGGAGATCGCAGGGTTGAAGTGGTGGGACTCCACTTCCGACCACAGCTTCACAATGGCTGCTTCTTTAGCGTCTGCATGTCTCGTCAGATCCGTTCCCTTTTCTTTGTGTTTATCAGCTATATATGCCGTGATTGCCCTCGACTCTGTTTTTTTATTTAAAAAATAGATACCAATATTGTCAAAAATATATGTAAAAAAAGTATATAATATATAGATTGATACGAACCAAAAAGGGTAAGGTCGTCGTCTTGTAGAACTGGAACTTGGCCAAAGGGCTGCATCGAGGAGAAGAGATGTGACTAGATACATCATACAAATAATATATAACGAATGCGCATAATAAAATAGTAGTGTGTTGATCTTAATATGCATGCGTACGTTCATGGCGAGGAAAGAAGGGAGTTTGTGGTGGCAAGCAAAGAGATCGACGGGGACAAGATCGAACTCAGTCTCCTTCTCGTGAAGGCAGAGAAGCACACGTGCCACGCACGCTGACATCCCATCTCCATATACCTTCATCGCCATTTCACACTAATTTGTAACTCGGAAGAGAGAGAGTGAGACAGAGATTAAACTGTGATCTCGTTTGCTCCTATGTATATATAACACATGCTGTGTGTCTTGTATAAGCCAAAGTGCAATATAGATGTGGTCCTCCTGTTTCTTGGACTTGTAACAATTATATAGAAATATAGAATCTAGCAATTAGGTGACGTAGATAGTCGAATCTTTGCTGTTTTTTTCAGAGGTCGGTCGTTGAAACTTGATGGTTTCATATAGGATTCTTTTTCCTCGTGCCTTGAAACTCGGTTAACCTGCTATCGTTAGTATTCGTATGAGGATCCGTGAGCGTATGTGCATGAGGATCCGTGAGAGTACACGTGACACTCAGCTGCTAGCTCACGTGGTCTCTCGTCCTTTGACCGGCACAGTGTTGACTGAACTGTTGTTCTTACACAACAAGACAAGTTGGTTTAAGTGGAATGTCTGGGGAAGACGCAAATTGAGGAGCCTTGAAACTGTTTTGGGGTAGGGATTAAAGGTTTTTGGAAATTATAAGAACCGTTCGTAATTATTATACACACAAACTATATACATTAACACACCATGTGGTTGCACCAAATCTCACCACTTAAGTAGAGCATAGATAAAAAAGAGATAGAAGGAACTTAAGAGAATAGTTTGCATCATCTAGAAAACAGAAGGCGGTTTTAGACAGTT
>NW_026617846.1:0-13829 GCF_000801105.2 Raphanus sativus
TTGGAGTTCCATAGAGATTGACACTCATCAAACAGATACTACAATCATTTTTCATCTTGAAAACCAGAGACTGTGTTTAAGGTGAGTTTGGTCAATAGAAAGTAAAAGAACTCAAGAGTGGGGTGAACAGAGACGTTTTATTAGAGTCGGAATAACGAGGGTACAAGAGTAAGAAAGCCGGCTAGTCGATGCTCGGTGAGATCCTAGCCGGAAGTACAAGAGAGCGGCGAGATACAAAGAGAATAAAGGAAACCCTAATCTAGCCGCAAGTCTGTCTGTCTGTGTAGTGATACCATTCCTTCTTGTCCTCAACTCCTTATATAGTCTCCTAGGTCGGTTAGTCTCGACCTAATTCGCTTCCCTTTGGTCATGGGCTTTTCGATATACAGGCCCAATCGGGATGACTGCTCGGCCCGAGCTGTTTGGTTGCTCGCTTCGGCTGCTCGTCCTCTAGCTAAAGTAGTCCCGAGCCGAGTCGGGGTCAGTCGAGGAGCCGACGCCGAGCCGACCGCTCCCTCCTTGATGGTAATGGGCCTCCTGTTCGCTGGGCCTTGTGGGTGGTGACAATCCATCCCCAACAATAAGTCCCCCCCTAGCTCATAGTCGGTCGAGTAAACGATCGCTGTGAGCTAGTTGTTTTAGGGCTCGAAGAACAGGAGACTCGTTGTTGATTTTGACGGCTCCGCCAGAAATTGTCCGAAGAAAAGAACTTCCGCGATTCGGTATAAATCGTCTGGATTGATGCCGAACAACGGTCTTTCCAAACCGGGGATCTGATCGCATTCGATTCATGGTATGACGTCGAACCGTCGCCAATTGTAGCGAGGGAGCCGAACCGTTACTAGGTTTTGGATCGGGAAGCCAAAGCGTCGTTAGGTTTCGGACCGGGAAACCGAAAGGTCGCGCTTGAGACCGACGCGCGAGCCCGTCTAGAGGCCCATTTAGGCCCGTTTAGGGCTAATTATGACGCCTCGTTGAGCGCGCGTCCCCTTCCCTATAAATAAGAGATCTTCCTTCAGATCTCCCATTCTTCCGCAATCTTCAGGTACTCTCTCTCTCTCTCTAAGTTGCTTCTCTCTCTTTCTTCTGCTCTCGTTTTATCGTTTACTCGGTAATGTCGACAAGTAAGAAACTTTCTCGAGAACAAAAGGGGAAGATGCGTGCGGCCTCGTCGGGATCTGGTGATGACTTAGAGACGGTCCGTGGTTCTGAAGGAAGCCAAGAGGCGGTTCATCGCGAGGCGATGATGGATACAGAGAACTTGAGTCGTGCGCAGCGCGTTCTTATTTCGGAATCGAGAGTGCAGTCGCGGAAGGACGACGACGGTCGTGATCATGTTGACGATCAGATGATCCCGATAAGCTTTTATCCGGGGAACATCTTCGAGGAGCAACCTCCGCTTGATCGGGAGCGCGTGCGTCCTTCGGTCGTCGAAGGCCAGGACTGGCGGGGTGTCGAGAAGACGAGGTCGACCGTCGAGTCGGTGACGAGACTCCTACGGGCTCGCGACGCAGCGGGGGTTACGTTTATAATCCCGAATAGCGACCAGCGGCCCTGGTCTCCTCCGAAAGGCTACCAGTGCGTCTACGAGTCGTACTTCGAGGGCGACACGAAGCTGTGGTTTCCGATTCCTCGAATCGTCACTGCGTTTGCGATGCGCCGAGGAGCCGCCCTTAGCCAATTTCTGAATGGTGCGTGGCGGCTGGCCGTGGCACTGACGATTATCGGAGCAGAAGCTGGTGTTCCTCTCAACGTCCGAGCTTTCGAGGAATTAGTGTCAGCGAAGATAAAGGGCGGACTGATTTCGCTGAAGATCCGCCCCAACTATAACGTGGTGACCGGCTACCCCAACAAGACGAACAACTGGCAGCGGTCCTACTTCTACGTCAAATCTGACAGGGCTGCGTTCGAGGAGCCGCTGAGGACCGGCTATCGTGTTTTATGGGCCCGAGAGATGGGTATAAACCACCCGTCAGTTTTATTTTCCGTTTCTTGTGGTCTAACTCCCGTTTGTCTTTCTTTGCAGTTGCTCTTCCGAACACCGCAGAGTACGAGGAGGACTTTTTGACGAGCGCGCGTCTGATCGCATCGCAGAGACAGGACCATTGGAATAATTTTTCCTACCGGAGGATTAGTCGATCGATCGGGTGGATTAGTCAGCGTAAGTCTTTCCTTTCGCTCTTTCCTTTGCTTTGACACGTCCCTTTTGATATGGAATCTAATTTTGCTTTTACTCATCGCAGAGGTTTGGCGTTCGGACACGATCCCCATTGTCACGAATAAGACGAAGAGGGTCAATTTGTTCAATTCGGCCGAGCAGAGGGAGATAAACCGAGCAAGAGCGATGAGGACTATTCCAAATTTGAGTTTGGTGGTTGCGAAGAAAGTCGGCTCCGCAAAGAAATCTCAGCCCGATACCGCGGGCTCGCCTAATTTAGGAGATCCGAGCGCGACCGAGTCGGACGCTGAGGCTCAGTTGGTTAGAAAGACCAACAAGAAGAGACAGCGCGAAGAGGAGGGCGCGGCTGTCGAGGAAACGAACGTTGGGGCTTCCTCTCCTCAAGGGCATTCTGGGTCAGAGGGGAGAAGGAAGAAGGCAAGGGGCGATTCTCCCGCGATCCGATCCTCGTCCGTTGAGGAAGGCGAGCTCAGGGACCTGGAACCGAGCGGTGGTTCCAAAGATGAGGTGGTCCCCGAATCACAGCCTGCGGGCAGCCGCGACGAAGATCTTCCGGCGGTCTCTCCAAAGGCCAAGAAGAAGGACAAGGGGAGGAAGAGGAAGAAGAAAGCCGCCGAAATGGTTCCTCGAGGCTCTTCTGAGGAGCTGAACGACGAGGAGGAAGATGCCACCCGTTCCGGGGAATCGCTGGGCCCGGGGCGTGAAGTCGTGCCGGAGGAACCCGCTCCTCAGGTCGCTGAAGGGACCGTTGCTGTCCCGAAGAAGAGGAAGAAGAAAAAGAAGGGTTGTCCGGACAGGGTTTCTTTCTCTTACGACCGCGAGGTCCCGCTAGCGCATGACGAGCAGGAGTGCGGTCGCCTGGTTCGTCAGTTTAGGGGAGATCGGGGCGCGCTGCCGCCGGTCAAGGACTTGATCTTCAAGGAGGAGTACAAGTTCGCCGCCCGTACCTCCATCATGGTAAGTCGGGTTTCTGACTTTATCTCTTTTTCTTCTTATTCGTTTGCTGACGCTACGTGGTTTGTCGTGCAGAGCCTCGGAGACTGGAACGTTTTAGTGAGGAAATACGATGAGGAGCTGAGAGGCGCGTTCGAGTTGGTCGACAAGCAGAAGAGGAGCCATAAACGCGCGACTCGGGCTTTGAAGGATGCAGTCCGTGCAAAGGACGAAGCAGTTGCCCAAGAAGAAGCGCTGAGGAAGGAGCTCGACGAGCAGAGGGGAATCATGGCGATCGAGTTGGCGTCTGCTCGGGACCTGGTAAAGAAGGCGGAGAAAGAGAAAGCCGAGTTGCGGAAGAGAAATGCCGACTTGCAAGGCAAGAATGCGACTCTCGAGAAGGAGGTGGTGGCCTCTGCTTTGAATTTCTCCCGGGAGATGGATCGCTTGAGGGAATCTCGCAAACTTGAGGTCACTCATGAGCGAATCCGCGTGATGGCGGCAATGACGGGAAAATGCTCCCGACGCTTCAAAAATATTCAGGACCGAGAGAAGCGCCGTGATGATTTCGAGGACTCGCGGTGTATGCTTGGTCAAGCGCGCGGGATGCGAGACTGCCTCGAGGCTTTGAAGGAATCGGGGAAAGATATCCCTCAGGAGACCATTGATACGTACGCCGACTTGGAGAAGTACTACGATGGGGAGACGACTCGTCTGGAGGTAGGCGTGATTCCGGACTCGGATCTAACCTTGTCTCCTTTGGTGCTGAAGTCTCGGTTCGTGATCGAAGAAATCCTCGAGAAGGTTGACAAGCATGGGTCGAACCTTGAGCTGATCGATTCTGAAGCCGCGGCAGCGCTCCGATCTCCGAGTGATGGATTTATTAGGGACCTCCTCGACACGGTACAATCTCCTGCTCGTCCCGACGCCACTCTTCCTATCAAAGCGGCTGCGCCAGACAAGAAAGCCGTTGAAGTGGACCCGAAGGCGCCCGGTGCCGATGCCCGGGAGAAGTTGGTTACAATCTCCGACAGTTCGTCCCTCGGGACTTCCGATCCTGACGCGAGTGAAGGCCTTTCGGATCCGAACCGCGAGATCAGGCTTGCCTCTCCATCGAGCAAGGGTCAAAGTACCGGCAACGTATCCAGCTCGGGCCCTCCTGAGAAGAAAGATCCCCCTGCTGAGGGATGATTACCCATGTTTGTTGTATCTCTTTTTCGGCCGTTTGGCCTTGTTTGTTTAAGACCTCGTTTCTCGGCGTTAAGCCTTTGATGTATGAATTATTTTCTTTTGGTTTTTATCAGACAAGTGTTTCTTTATATATTTCCGTAAGTCGTTTAACTTAGAAGTATATAAATCATTTTTCACTTGTCCATAACCGAGAAACGAAATAGTCCGGATGGTTGCTCGCATTTGCCAGCGAGTTCCCTCCTTTTCAGATAGAAGAGTGATTAGAGAGTCGTTCGTTCGCATTCTTATTTATTCAACGAAGCTTTTACAAGTCTAACGTTCAAGTAAATACAAAGAGACTCTAATCGTTCTACTGAATTGCCGAGGAAAAGGTTTCGAGACGCATTGCAGTGATCGAGAGAACTATTGGTCGGCCAAACCGTCGTTCTTCGATCAGACTTGGTCTGAAATTTCCATTGGATAGCCGGTCAGTGCACGACGCACAGGTGACGCAAGGCTGTTATTCCCTTCGGCTGATACCTGATCAAGGCTCAGCCGATTTTGCTGGGCGAGTGCTCGTGCTCCGCTTGACGAAGGGGCTGGCATCGTTTGTTCGGGGAAAGGTGACCGTTAGTCATTCTAAAAAAAGTTTGGACTTTGTTTTGGTTGGGGCTGGACCCTGTGAAGGGATGCCTACGTACCTCGGATGAGGATCAAGCCTTTCGTAGTTCGTTTGACCGAGTGAAAGTGGCTGTAGTAGCGCATTCACTCGGACGAGTAGAAGTGACGGTTAGGTGCATCTACTCGGTTTTTTTTTTTTTTTTTTTTTTTTTTTTTTTTTTTTTTTTTTTTTTTTTTTCGCGAACAGTGACCTGTTGGTCATTCGCTCGGAGAAAAAGATGAGACGAATCTATTGGTAGAAGAGGCGAAGATGCATAGAGTTCCAGGCTCGTGGAACTGCCTCTCCGCGGGAAGTCTCGAGTCGGTAGACGCCTGGTCGAACGACTCGGGTGATCTTGTAAGGTCCTTCCCAATTGGTCCCTAGCTTGCCAGCGTTGAGCTCCTTTGTGTTGTCGAAGACTTTTCGGAGGACGAGATCGCCGAGCTCGAGAGGGCGCGCTTTTACCTTCTTATTATAGTAGCTCTCGATCTGGTTCTGGTAATTTTGGATCCGAAGAAGCGCTTGATCTCGTTTTTCCTCGAGTTCATCGAGGGCATCGAGGAGCATATCTTGATTAAGCTCGACGAACTGCGGCATCTTGGCGCGCCGAAGACTTGTCACGTTAACTTCGGCGGGGGCCATTGCTTCCATCCCATAGGCAAGAGAGAAAGGGGTGGATTTGGTCGCACCGCGGGGAGTCGTTCGGTGTGACCAGAGGACGCCGTCCAGCTCGTCGGCCCAATGGCCTTTCTTTAGGTCGAGTCGCTTCTTGATACCATCGATGATAATCTTGTTGGAAGATTCCGCCTGTCCGTTTCCTTGCGGGTAACGAGGAGTCGAAGGGCTTAGACGGATATTCCACTTGTTGCAGAACTCTTTGAAGTTTCCGGACATGAACTGAGAGCCATTGTCCGTTATGATCTCGTACGGCAAACCGTGACGGCAAATGATGTTCTTCCAGACGAAGGTGCGGACTTCCTTGTCCGTCACCTGAGAGAACGCTTCGGCTTCAATCCATTTGGTGAAGTAATCAGTGAGGACCAGGATGAAACGACGTTGGCGCGAGGTCGGCATTGGCCCGATGATGTCCATCCCCCACCTCATGAACGGATAAGGGGCAGCAGATGTCCGCAACAGCTCAGTGGGACTGTGGATGCTCGGAGCGTGACGCTGGCATTTGTCGCACCGACGAGCGTATGCCTCGCAGTCAGTGTTCATAGACGGCCAAAAGAATCCCAAGCTTCGAACCTTAAGGGCGAGTGCTCGGCCTCCCGAGTGGTTTCCTCCTGCTCCGTCGTGAGTTTCAGCCATTACTCGGCGTACTTCATCGCCCTGGATGCACTTTAAGAGAACCTTGTTCGCGGTTACTCGGTGAAGTTCGTCGTTCATGATGACATAGTGGGCGCTGCGTCTCTTCAGGCGTCTCGCTGCCCACTTATCTTTTGGCAGTTCTTCTCGTAGGAGATAATCCAGGAACTCGACTCGCCAATCGACTGGGGTGTCGTCACGATCGAGCATCTCAGTGTCGGCTTGATCCGGTGTCTCAGTTTCGGTTTGATCGGTGGTGGATCGTCGAGTTGTTGCAAAGATTGGAGCGATGGGAGAGCTTTCGTCGGAGGAGGGATCAATGCTTGGTCGGTCAATCCGATGTATGGGTATCGTCCTTTTGACCTGATCGTGGAGTTTGCTCCCGAGTGCGGCTAAGGCATCGGCGCAAACGTTCTCTCCGCGAGGAACCTTGGTGAGTTCGAAGAAATCGAATTCCCTAGCGAGCTCTTGAACCACTCGAGATACGCATCCATTCTATCATTGCGAGCATCGTAGTCGCCGCTAAACTGGCTAGCGACGAGCTGCGAGTCGCAATAAGCACTCAAGCGTTTGGCTTTGACGGCTCGGGCGAGACGAAGCCCGGCGATCAACGATTCATACTCTGCTTCGTTGTTAGAAGCCGGGAAGCCGAAACTGAAAGACTGGCGGATGAGTTCTCCTGTTGGCGATTGAAGCTGGACCCCAGCACCGGATCCTTTACTCGTCGATGATCCGTCGACATGAAGAATCCAATTGGGGCTCGGGACGTCGAGATCTTGTGCAAGATCCGGCGTGAGCTCGACAAGGAAGTCGGCGAGGACTTGAGATTTGGCGGCTGTTCGACATTTGTATGTAATGTCAAGCTCGCTCAGTTCGATTGCCCACTTGGTCAGCCGGCCGGCTCTGTTGGGATTTTGCAGGACAGTGCGGAGCGGTTGGTCGGTCAGAACTTCGATAGAGTGTGACTGGAAGTAGGGTCGTAATTTCCTCGCGGAGTCGACGACGGCCAGAGCCAGCTTCTCAAGGGTTGGGTACCTGGTTTCCGGGCCGGTCATGCGTCTGCTCGTGTAAAAAATCGGACGCTGCTCGCCGCGATCCTCCTTGATCAAAACACTGCTGACGGCTGCCGAGGAGACGGCGATATAGAGAGACAAAACGTCTCCTACGTCCGGCTTGGCCAAGACGGGAGGAGTTGTCAGGTATTGCTTGAGTTGAACGAACGCGTCCTCGCATTTATCATCCCAGATGAACTTCTTGTTCCCTCGGAGGAGATCATAGAAAGGAAGACACTTGTCGGTAGATCGGGAGATAAAGCGATTAAGGGCGGCGATGCGTCCTGTTAGTCTCTGAACTTCGCGGCAGTTTCTCGGACTGGGGAGGTTCAGGACTGCTGAGATCTGTTTCGGGTTAGCCTCTATTCCTCGTTGCGTGACGATGTAACCAAGGAATTCGCCCGAGGAGACGCCAAACGTGCACTTTGCGGGATTCAACTTCATCCCGTACTTGTTTAGGATGGCGAAGCATTCCTTCAAGTGTGCTAGGTGGTCGTCGGCTCGGAGGGATTTGACGAGCATGTCGTCGATATAAACTTCCATTGTTTTCCCCAACTGGTCGGCGAACATCCTGTTAACGAGCCTCTGGTAGGTTGCCCCGGCGTTTTTCAACCCGAATGGCATCACCTTATAACAGTAAGTTCCCCGGTCAGTGATGAAAGCGGTTTTCTCCCGGTCGTCTGGGTGCATCAGGATCTGGTTATAGCCCGAGAAGGCGTCCATGAACGTCAGCATCTCGTTGCCGGCCGTTGATTCGACTAGGCGATCGATGCTAGGCAACGGGTAGCTGTCCTTTGGACATGCTTTGTTGAGGTCGGTAAAATCGACGCAGACGCGCCATTTACCGTTCTTCTTCTTAACAACCACCGGGTTGGCCAGCCATTCCGGGTAACGAACTTCAGTGATTGAGCCGGCACCGAGTAAACGCTCGACTTCTTCTGCGACTGCTTTGGATCGCTCTGGTCCCAACTTTCTTCTCTTCTGCCGGATGGGTTTGAAGTTGGGATCAACATTGAGCTCGTGGGTCGTGATAGCTGGATCGATTCCCTTCATATCAGACATTGTCCAGGCGAATGTGGATAGGTTTTGCTTAAGGAACTCGAGAATCTTCTGCTGCATTTCGTCGGGCAGAAATGCGCCTACTCGGACTGATTTGCTCGGATCCGACTCGTCAACTGGTACTTCGAGAACCTCTTCCTTTTGCGGGCAGACTTTGCTCGTGGGAGGAGAGACCGAGTTGACAAGTGATTGGGAGCGCTGGATTTTAACCGTGGCGATCAAGAGATCACGCGCGGCCTGCTGATCGCCTTTCAGAGTTTTGATCGATCCGTCTGATCCTGGGAACTTAACACACTGATGATACGTTGATGCGATTGCTCGCATTGAATGCAGCCATGGGGTGCCGAGTATAACGTGGTAAGGGGCTTTGGAACCGACCACAGAAAACTTGACTGTCCGGGTGACCCCGCATGCGTGAACCGAGAGGCGGATTGTGCCTGCGATCACTTCTGACGAGCCGTTGAACCCTGTCAGGGTCCGAGTAGAAGGCTTGACGTCATTGAGGTCAATCCCCATCTTTACGAGGGTTTCGCGAAAGATGATATCTACCGAGCTCCCGGTATCGATAAGTACTTTTGTGACGTCGTACTTGTCGACACCGAGCACGACGAGCAAAGGATCGTTATGAGGGAGGTGCACGCCGAGTGTATCGTCAGACGAAAAGGTAATCGGCTGATCGTCCACTTGCTTCTGGGGCCACCGTTGGGAAGTGGTGGCTTGCCTTCGGTGGTCTTTGACTGCTCTTACCGAATCGCCGCAGGGAGGCGATCCACCCATAATGACGTTTATCCGGGGACGAGTTTGTGCTCGCTTTGCGCGGAGCACGTCACGGAGGTCGTTACTCGATTCGGCAGTATCCCTTTTCTTGCGGTTAAGGGTTGTCCGCAAGTCACCGATCTTCTTGTTGAGTTTGTCTCGCAGATCGCAGTTCGGCTTGTCGGCGCACTGCCTTTGGGAGGATTCTTGTGCCGAAGCTTTCGCGGCGCGATTCGAATCGATCTGTCGGCGGAGATCGGAGGAGACTGGCGTTTCCTCGGCAGCGGATCGAAACTTTTGATCGAGGAGGGAGCGAAGATCCGTAGTGCTGTCTAGGTTTTTCGTGTCGTCGTCTTCTTCGGACGAGGACCCGGATTCGTTCTCTTGTTGCGGTTGGGCGCGGATCACTTCGATGCGCTGGCGATTGGTCGGCTGATCGTCATCTGCCGAGTCGTCGTCGTCATCGGTCTCTCGAGCAGCTTTCTCCGTATCCTTCGACTGTTTGTCGTTTTTACGGTTCTTGCCCTGCGATTTACGCTGAGCCTTCTTGTCTTTGTTCCTGCTCCAGCTGTTTTCTCCTTTTGGCTTTGGTTTAGGCGGCTGGATCTTGTAATCCCCGCTTTCGATCGAGGAGAGGAACTGGGCGTAGAGGGATTTGCACTCGGTCGTGTCGTGTCCCTTCACGTCGTGATACTTGCAATGTTTCGTGAGATCGATGGGAGTTCTGGTCGGTCCTGGAGCCGAATCGACTTTAGCCACGACACCAGCACTCGGGGTACTGGGAGATGCATCTGGAGAGTCGGTCTCTCGCTGGTAAACATTCCACTTTTTATCGTGCAGGACCATGGTTGAGACAGGGGCGTTGTTCTCGTCCACGACGTAGAGGAGACCTCCTTTTTTGCCGCCGTTATCAGCTGGCGCGTGCTGACGTGGCTCTGGCCGAGCACCCACACTTTTGGCTGCGACCGGCTTGGCAGCGTTCTGCTTCCGAATTATTGCCTTGGTGTCTTCTTCCATTCGGATGAAATTGTGAGACCGGGCAATAGCATCGGGAAGTGAAGTCGTGGGGTTGGAATACAGGTCCTTACGAAACTTCGAGTTGACGAGGAGAGTGTTCATCAAAGCGTCGATAGCGATGTGATCAGGGACGTCGACTCGGGAAACGATCGTCTTGAACTTTTCCATGTAGTCCTTGAGGCTTTGGTCCTTTGTTTGCGCCATATTCCACAGGCTGGAAGCGGTTGCTGCTCGCTTGGTAAACATGATGTAAGTCTTGAGGAAAACGGCTGATAGGTCTCGGAAACTGCGAATCGAGTTCTCGCCGAGCTGTGAGAACCAGGTTAGCGCTTGTTCGTTGAGTGTTTCGACGAAGAGCTGACAATATCCTGCGTCCTTCTCTTCGTCGGAAAGGCGAGCTCTGGCCATAGCTATGTTGAAGGCTGTCAGATGTTCGACGGGGTCGCCGCCGGGTTTGTACTCGGGGAGACGGAGCTTTTCTATCTTGCGGAGTTGGACCCTGGTTAGCTCGCTAGCGAAGGGCGAGCGCGAAGTAGAGGCGATGACGCTGTCGATCTGAGGGGCTGCGCTCGTCGCTTGGTGGATCTGCGAGCTCATTTGTTGGAGGCTGAGTTTGAGCTCGGCGATCTCGCGAATCGTCGTCGGATCTGCTGTCGTCGGAGTAGGGTATACGGCGGGAGGACCGTTAGGGTCAGATTCGTCCACAGCGCGGTCTTCTGCCGGCGTTGGGGGGAAGAGATGCCGGCAGACGGGTTGGGAACGGTTCGTCGGTCCAGCGGGAGCAGTGAGGGCAGCCACGAGAGCAGCGAGCTGTTCATTCGTCGTTTTCTGGACTTCTTCTTGATGCGCGAGGCGAGCCATCACGGAGCTCATGAAGTCCGACGAGAGAAGGGGAGGAGGAGGCGGAGGCGTAAGCTCGGTCGCTTCGCCGGAAGAGCCGGGGTTCGAGTCACCAATCGTCATACTAGGCTAAGAAACGTTACTCTGATCGGCCCCACGGTGGGCGCCAATTGTTTAAGGTGAGTTTGGTCAACAGAAAATAGAAGAACTCAAGAGTGGGATGAACAGAGACGTTTTATTAGAGTCGGAATAACGAGGGTACAAGAGTAAGAAAGCCGGCTAGTCGATGCTCGGCGAGCTCCTAGCCGGAAGTACAAGAGAGCGGCGAGATACAAAGAGAATAAAGGAAACCCTAATCTGGCCGCAAGTCTGTGTCTCTAAGTGGTGATACCCTTCCTTCTTGTCCTCAACTCCTTATATAGTCTCCTAGGTCGGTTAGTCTCGACCTAATTTGCTTCCCTTTGGTCATGGGCTTTTCGATATACAGGCCCAATCGGGATGACTGCTCGGCCCGAGCTGTTTGGTTGCTCGCTTCGGCTGCTCGTCCTCTAGCTAAAGTAGTCACGAGCCGAGTCGGGGTCAGTCGAGGAGCCGACGCCGAGCCGACCGCTCCCTCCTTGATGGTAATGGGCCTCCTGTTCGCTGGGCCTTGTGGGTGGTGACAATCCATCCCCAACATTTTATCATATTAACCCGATCACCCGAACCGAACCGGTCGATAAAACCGATTCTGAACGAGTTCGGATCTTGATAAATATCCGGATGGTCGCTTATTTTTGGTATGATGGGTTTCAGGATGGGTCGGTTATATACCACGCACCCAAACGAGTTAACGGGTTATCCAATTAATAGATGCCCTAGGACTAAACATGCAACTCATTTTCTCCTTTTTTGATTTGTCTGCTCGAGAATCTCTGAAGAATATATCGCCATTAACTTCTCCAAAGATTTTGATACACCTAAATCCTTATAACATTTCCTAATCATGATTATCTCCGATTTCTATTCATTTTCTGTTCAACCATATCAAAAATTCGAAACCCTAGAGAATATATCCTTTATATAAGCAACTTCAATTGCTCGAAGTGGAGATACAAAAGCACCGAAATTCCTTGCCTCATCTTTCAAGAAATCACACAGAGGTGACATACCATCTCCATCTTCGTATTCTTTTGCAATCGATTAATGGGTTTTTATTTTCTCGGTTTGTCAATCGGGTTTCTCGGTTATGTCGGGTTTTTGTATTCTGTTTCAGTTGGTCGTTTTCTTTTGTCGACAGGATTATGTCTTAAGTCGAGTTCGCGTATGTTTCTTCTCATATTTAAGTTTTCAAGTTAGTTGGTTTTGAAATGTGTTGAAGTTGTAGTATAGTTATGTAGTGTTGTATCAGTTTGTCTTAAGTCAAGTTGTAGTATGGTTCAGTTTTCAAGTTTGTTGCCTGATTAAGTCAAGTTGTGTGTACTATAGCAAGTTTCGTGTATCCGTTTTCAAGTTTTGTTTGTTTTTGTTGTGTCCGTTTGTTAATTAATTTATGTGATGTTGTGGTTCACCAATTGCAGATGACTTCATCATCGTCGATGATCCATCAAGAAAATGGAGCTGAGTCAGCTGAGAAAGGAAATGAAGTTGGGTATGAAGACCACCAAACTGCTGATAGGCGTGGAAAGAGGAAGGAAACAGAGTCCCCATGTGAAAAAACTTCTCAGGCAAAGAAGTTTAAAAAAGTCGTTGTGCCAAGGTCTGATGTTTGGAACCATTACACCAGAACAAAGCAGAGCCGTGACAGGTGCATTTGCCACTACTGCCAGAAGTTCTTCTCATGTGCAACAAAGTTGGGAACCTCCAATCTCCAGAAGCACCTACTCATCTGCAGAGAGTACCAGGCACACTTAATCAGCAAAGGGAAGAGTCAAACTTCCATTGATGATGAAGGCAATTTGAAGCCATCAAAAGTACCTGAGAAAGTTGTCAGAGAAGTTACGAATGAGCTATTGGTCTTAGCTGAGTTGCCGCTGTCTTTCATAGATAGTACATGATTGAAGTACTTCTGCAACAAGGTAAAGCATCGTTATGTTACATTGTTTATCTGATTCCGTGAGAGTAATATTTTTTTTTCTGTGAAGGTCAATCTGTACAAACCGCACTCAAGGCGTACTGCTACTAGAGACATTGTAAAGATAGATGTTCCTGAAGAAGAAAGAGGCATTGAAGAAATGGTTGTACACTAACCAACAAAGAGTCTCCCTCACAAGTGATATTTGGATTTCTCAAGTGACAGGTACAGTTCTCATTCCGAAAGCAGAAATCAATCTCATTTTTATTAATTCTAATGTAATTGTTGTTTGCAATTTTGGCAGGTGCAAGTTATATGGCTGTAACTGCACATTTTGTTGACCCAACTTGGCAGCTGAAGAAGATCATCCTTGGTTTCAAATTGGTCATGGATCATAAAGGTTAGACCATTTCCCAAGTTCTTTTAGAGTGCTTAGCTGATTGGGGAATTGAGAAACTGTTTGGCATTACGGTAGACAACGCCATTGCTAACACCTCTGCTCTTAGGCGTTTCCATAGTCAGTCTAGGTCAGTTGCGCCTGATGCTTTGGTCTTAGATGGTAACTTTCTTCACATGAGGTGTTGTGCACACATTATTAACTTGATCGCTAGGGAGGGTCTAGGTGATTTAGGGAAAAATGTGTTGGCAATCCGCAATGCAGTCCAGTATGTCCGATCTTCCACCAACAGGTTGAACGCCTTTGACCAAAGGGTTACTAGTGGAAAGATGACACGCGGAAGTCTCCCGCTGGATGTTAAGACCCGGTGGAATTCAACATTTCTCATGTTATCAAGAGCCTTG
>NW_026617846.1:13929-15087 GCF_000801105.2 Raphanus sativus
CAGTTTAGACTGGCGTTTGATAGGATGGAAGCAGAGGATAGACTCTACAATGACTACTTTTTAGAAGTAGAAAATGGTGCTAAGAGGTGTGGACCGCCTGGTCTTACCGACTGGAATGCTGTGGAGAAGCTTAGGAGGTTCCTGGTCATCTTTTATAATAGGGTCCTGTTCGTTTCGTGATCTGGATGCAGCATCCAGATGCAGATGCGGGACGATGTTCGTTTGTGCGAAATAAGAGACTAAATTGGATGCTGCATCCAAATATTTTTCCAAAACTCATCCGAAATTTCCGGGATTTCTGGATGAGACTTTTCAACGTTTCCAGCTGCAGTCAACTCATCCAAAACTAGTAAAAGTCGGTAATACCCTTCATTTATTTTCAAAATTACAAAAATTTTGCCATTGCTTTCTAACCTAATTTTCTTACGCCGTTGGAAGCAGAATCTCTTCACTCTCGACTCCTCTCTTCACCTCCTCTCTGCAACCATGAAGCTCTGGAGATCTCTCTCGTACTCTTGATCCCAGATCGTCATCTCTCTCTCTCTTGCAGTCTCTCTCTCCTCGCCATCTCTCTCTTCGCGAACCCATCTCTCTCTCCTCGCGAACTCTCTCATCTCGCCATCTCTCTCTCCTCGCGAACTCTCTCATCTCGCCCTCTCTCTCTCCTCGCGAACCCATCTCTCTCTCCTCGCGAACCCATCTCTCTCTCAAGGTCTCAGAAGCTTCAGTCTCTCACTTTATCGTAAGAGCTTCAGTCTCTCACATAGATCTCTGTTACATTTCGATTTTGTTGCTTGTTGCTTGTTGCTAACAGAGCTCCTGGAGTTGAATAGATTCAGCCATGGCAGATTTGTATTGTAGTGATAGCTTATTTCGAAATCTCATTTGTTTTGCTCTCACTATTGCAGTCTTGTGCCTGTGATAGCTTATTGCAGTCTTGTGTCTGTATATGCTAGCTTAGCTTCGAAACCATTCCATTTTTGATGGGTTTCATCCATTTATGAATTTGCTTTGATGGGTTTCTCTATGATGGGTGATGTGTGATGTTAAGTTCTTTGATGGGTTTCATCTAAAGTTTATTCATTTTCTGTCTTTTATGCAGGTTCTCTCTTCTCAAGGTCACACTCTCCAGCTCTCTCTCTTCTCTGACGTCTCTCA
>NW_026617847.1:0-15086 GCF_000801105.2 Raphanus sativus
GGTCTTGGATAGCGACCTGTCCATCAACGGCTCCAAGGCAAGAGTATTACAATATTATACTCTTGCCGACATCCCCCTTCTTGTCTTCACACTCCAACGTCTCTCTCTTCTTTCAAACATATCAGAGGCGACTAGGGAGGATCTCCTTGCTGTTCAAGACTCTTTTACAAGTTCTAGTGTTGCCTTGTCTCCCAAGTTGTACGGCCATACTTGTGTTCCAAGGTAACACCATTTCCTTGTATCATTTGAATCTCTTCTTCTCCTCTGATTACTCTTATGTCACTATGCTTCATCTCAACACTCCCCCTCAAGCTTGACCATGTGAAACAGTCAAGCTTGGAAGTCATGAAGCATTCCCTCATTAAAACCTTGGCTAGGTAAAACCACATGGGACAAAAAAACCACGCCAAGGGAAAAGAGTAGAACACTTCATGAAGGAGAGAATCAGTGAGATGATATGTCTATGAGTCCAAGCTTTGAATGGATGAACTCACAGACCTTTCGGCTTGCAGCTTTGGTGAAGATGTCTGCCAGTTGCTCTTCACTTCTGGTGTAACATGGCAGTATGATGCGTTGCTCCACTGCTTGTCTGACTTTATGGCAATCAACTTCAATGTGTTTGGTTCTTTCATGGAACACATTGTTGGAGGCTATATGGATGGCTGCCTGGTTATCACAATGCATTGTGATGGGATCTTTGCTTTCAATTCCCAAATCCCTTAGCAGGTTCTTCATCCAGATTAGCTCACTGGTGAGTTTCCTCATTGCTCTATACTCAGCTTCTGCACTAGAGCATGAGACTATCTTCTGCTTCTTGCTTTTCCAAGTGACTAAGTTGCCTCCTATGAAGGTACAATATCCAGTAGTAGACCTCCTGTCCACTCTGTCTCCAGCCCAATCTGCATCACAATACCCCACTATCTCAGTGCTCTTGTTTGCACCCTAGCCATACTCCTTGTCCTGGTGCCTCTCTTAGGTATCTCAGAATCCTTTCCACCATGTTCCAATGGTGCATCTTTGGCGCTTGCATGTGCTGACTGACTTGGTTCACAGCAAAGCATACATCCGGTCTTGTAATGGTTAGATAGATGAGCTTTCCCACATTTTCCTATAGTGCCTTACATCTCCATATGGCTTATCTTCTATCTCCCCCTCACGCATCACCTTGTATCCTTCTTCTAGTGGTGTTTTAGCAGCTCTACTGTCAAGATCACCAGCTTCTTTTAACAAATCCAAGTGTATTTTTCTTTGTGATAGGAACAGCCCTTCCTTAGATCTGCAAATCTCAATCCCTAGGAAGTACTTGAGCTCTCCCAAGTCCTTGATGTCGAATGTTGCTTTAAGAAATGCTTTGGTTGAGCTGATCCCTTCTTTATTACTGCCTGTGATGATTATATCATCTACATAGATGAGTATAACAATGATCCCTTGCTTGCTGGTCAGAGTGAACAAGGTGTGATCAGCCTCAGATTTTACAAAGCCCCTTCCATTCAGTGTTGAGCTCAGCTTGTGATACCAGGCTCTTGGGGATTGCTTCAGACCATATATTGCTTTCCTCAGTCTCAAAACATTGCCAGGCTTTACCATGCTTTCCATTCCAGGTGGTGGGCGCATGTATACTTCATCTTCTAGCTCTCCTTGTAAGAATGCATTCTTGACATCCATTTGCCAAAGATCCCATTCCAAATTCACAGCAAGAGAGAGCACAACCCTTATGGTGTGTAACTTTGCTACTGGAGCAAACGTTTCTAGATAATCCTCTCCATACACTTGGGTGTAGCCTCTTGCTACTAGCCTGGTCTTCTTCCTTTCAGGTTTCCCATTAGCTAGATACTTGATTGTGAACAGAAGCATGCTGGTCACTGCCTTCTTGCCTTTGGGAAGCTCACTCTCAAAATAGGTTCCATTCTTTTCCATAGCCCCCATCTCATCTCCACAGACTCTCTCCATTCATCTATCTCCATGGCTTCTTTATAGCTTCTCGGAATGAATTCTTGATCCACATTTGCCATAAAGACTTGGTGGTTCTCAGGAAACTGAGCTAGAGAGCATGTAGCTTGGATGGGATGAGCCACGGCTTGTGAGTTGAAATACACTCTTGTATTCACCCAATCTGTTGGAGGACGCCTGATCCTCTCACTTCTTCTTGGTGGTTGAGCTTGAGCTGGTTCTTCTAGTATTGTAGCCTCATCATCCGTCTGATCTCTGCTACCCACTGATCCTTCTGGTTGCTCTGCTTGATCATGAGAAACTGAGCTTTGTGGTTGTATCTCAGTTATCTTCCCCCCCTCAGGATCAAGAGGAGCATCCGCAGCAGCTTCATTACTAGGACCCTCCTGGTCTCTATTGCTTGTGGAACCCTCCTGATGAGAGCTTGACTCAGCTGTTGTATTCCCTCCTGGTATACTGATGCCAATGCCCCTCATAACTCTTCTCAAGTTCTCGGCCCTATCTGATGCTGATTGAGACAAGTCTTTTACTTCATCCCAACTCTTTTCTGCATAGTAGCCTTTGGACTCAACAAACCTCACATCCCTGGATACTAGAACCCTCTTGGTATCTGGCACATAGCACTTGTATCCTTTTTGGTGAGGAGAGTAGCCTATAAACATGGCTCTGGTGCTCTTTGGTTCCAGCTTGTTTCTTTGTTGTCCTGGAATCAAAACAAAGCACACACACCCAAATACCCGAAGGTGATCTATAGATGGACGATATTTGTTTAATACCTCATGTGGTGACTGATCTTGCAAGATTTTGGTTGGTATCTTGTTGATCAGGTAGCATGCTGTCATCACTGCATCGCCCCAAAACCTCTTTGGCACATTCATGTGGAACATCATACTCCTAGCAACCTCCATAAGGTGCCTATTCTTTCTCTCAGCCACTCCATTTTGTTGTGGAGTGTATGGACAGCTTGTTTGATGGATCACTCCATGCTTGGATAGGTGTTGTTTAAATGCTGTGCTTGTGTATTCCCCACCATTATCTGATCTCAAAATTTTTATCTTGGCATTGTAATGGTTAGATACATAATTTTGAAAATTTATAAAAGCATCTAACACCCTATCCTTTGATTGAAGCAAGGTGATCCAAGTATACTTGGTTTTCTCATCTATGAATGTCACAAAGTATTTATGAAACTCCCTAGATGCGCATGGTGCAGTCCAAACATCAGAGTGAATTAAATCAAAGGCACATTCATAGATAGTACTCGATTTAGGAAACACAGTTTTACAATGCTTTCCTAAGATACAAGCTTCACAATCTTTTTGAAAAGAAATACTAGGCAACATGATGTTCAAGGCACGAGAGTGAGGATGACCTAATCTAGCATGCCACATTACATCTTTAGGGAAATTAAAACATGAATTTAAAGCAAGAGATAAATCGGAAGCAAGCTTAGTGTCTTCAAGCAAGTACAAGTCTCCCTTGGTTACACCTTTGCCAAGCAACCTACTAGTTTCAATATCCTGAAACAAAACATCATTAGGAGTGAAGGTAACATGGCAATTTAAATCAGTGGCAACCCTTTTTACTGATAACAAGTTGGAAGTGAAACTAGGCATATAAAAGGCTTTAGAGTCTTTTTCAAATATCCTAAGATCACCCACCCCTTTAATTGGAACCAACTCTCCATTAGCTACACAAACATTTCCTAGGGCAGGAACAATATTTTTAATCAACCCTAGATCACTTATCATATGATGACTAGCCCCTGAATCAATCACTAAAGGTTTGTTCATTTTAGAGCTAGCAATCGCATTCAAGGAATAGTCAATATTAGTAGCATGTAAAGAGGTACCAAAGGTGTTACCAGAGTGGTCCTTGAGGGCCCTGATGAGAGCCTCAATGTCAGATCTCTTGATGGTATCATCAGGAGTGATTCTCAAGGTACTGGAGTTGCTTGATACAAGCGCTTTGCCTTCACCAGCTGGATTGGTGTTTGAGATGGCTCGTGTGGTGTTTGGAGTGCTTGGTTCACCCATCTCACCAGAGTAGTTGGCTCTTGCATCATTGAGAGGAGTCCTGAACTTCATTGGCTTGAGGTGAGGGTGGAGAATCCAGCACTTGTCCTTGCCATGCCCTTTCTTCTTGCAATGGTCACAAACCCACACTTTCTTGTCCTCCGGCTTGTACTGACCCTTGTTTGCTGTGCCTTCAGCTTGGTTCACCAACACAAGCTCTCCTTTGCCCCAAAGAGTCCAACCGACCCTTGTTCCTTCTGGATTTGAGAGCATACTTCTTCCAAGGTTGGTAGCTTCTCGGCTCTCAGCAAGTGTTTAATGAGGTCGTTGTAACCGGGGTTCATGGTGAGGAGCAAGGCAAACACCTTGTCTTCTTCTCTCCGGTCTTTAAGTATGCTAGGGTCCACAGTACATGGCCTCAGCATCTCCAACTCAGCCCACAAGGCTCGGAACTTGCCGAAATGCTGGTTGAAATCCATGTCTTCTTGGTGGAGTGAGCTAATGGCCCTCTTGACCTCAAACACTCTACTCAAGTTTGATATGTTGCCATACACCTTCTGAAGAGTGTTCCACAACTCTTTGGGAGTCTCACAGTAAGAGTAAGCTTCCAAGATTGGTGCGTCAAGGCTGCTTTGGATGATAGACAACACCAAGAGATCCTCCTGATCCCACTTGTCTTCGGTAGCAACCACAACTTCAGTACTGTCCCCTCCTTGGACAGTTTCTTTAGAGGGCTTGTCTTCTGTTATGTGAGAACAGAGACCTCTTCCTCCCAAGGCTGTTTTAACAAGCCTAGACCACAAGAGATAGTTTACACCAGTGAGTGTAACCGGAATGGAGACTTTGGATGACTTTTCCATTTTTGGCAAATTCTGGAGTGATAAGTGAAGAACACTCAAGAACACAAAGAAATTTTGCTAAAAAGGGAAAGTTAAGAACAGAGATTATGCGGAAGTGAAAAAGAAATTAAGGTCTCAAGAGCAAGAGAGCTCTGATACCATGTGAGATTTAAAGATTAAGTGTGAAGAGTGATGAGAATGAGTAACTAAGAGAGTGAGATTGAGAGAATCCGAGAGAGAGAGTTTAGTGAAGTGGTTTCATCTTTCATTCACTTAACTTGAAATGGTTCACATACAAGGTTAATATATCGACATAAGCAGCATAAGAGAACAAAGGAGAAAAGCATAAACAAATGAGCAAGTAGTCTGGTCGCCTGGTCTTGGATAGCGACCTGTCATCAACGGCTCCAAGGCAAGAGTAATACAATATTATACTCTTGCCGACATCCCCCTTCTTGTCTTCACACTCCAACGTCTCTCTCTTCTTTCAAACACATCAGAGGCGACTTAGGAAGGATCTCCTTGCTGTTCAAGACTCTTTTACAAGTTCTAGTGTTGCCTTGTCTCCCAAGTTGTACGGCCATACTTGTGTTCCAAGGTAACACCATTTCCTTGTATCATTTGAATCTCTTCTTCTCCTCTGATTACTCTTATGTCGCTATGCTTCATCTCAACACCTATGAGATTTATTCAACTTCCTGGTTATTCTCCACTGATTAGTGGTTCCAAATAAAGCTTCTTAGATCGTGGTTCATCCTGGTTTGATAAGAATCATGAAGATAATGGCATATGTCCGAACAGGCTAATCTGGAATCATCTGGATAGAAAGTGGGATATCTTCTTACTCACAACTCCTATGAGATTTATTCAACTTCCTGGTTATTCTCCACTGATTAGTGGTTCCAAATAAAGCTTCTTAGATCGTGGTTCATCCTGGTTTGATAAGAATCATGAAGATATTGCCATATGTCCGAACAGGCTAATCTGGAATCATCTGGATAGAAAGTGGGATATCTTCTTACTCACAACTCCTATGAGATTTATTCAACTTCCTGGTTATTCTCCACTGATTAGTGGTTCCAAATAAAGCTTCTTAGATCGTGGTTCATCCTGGTTTGATAAGAATCATGAAGATATTGCCATATGTCCGAACAGGCTAATCTGGAATCATCTGGATAGAAAGTGGGATATCTTCTTACTCACAACTCCTATGAGATTTATTCAACTTCCTGGTTATTCTCCACTGATTAGTGGTTCCAAATAAAGCTTCTTAGATCGTGGTTCATCCTGGTTTGATAAGAATCATGAAGATATTGCCATATGTCCGAACAGGCTAATCTGGAATCATCTGGATAGAAAGTGGGATATCTTCTTACTCACAACTCCTATGAGATTTATTCAACTTCCTGGTTATTCTCCACTGATTAGTGGTTCCAAATAAAGCTTCTTAGATCGTGGTTCATCCTGGTTTGATAAGAATCATGAAGATATTGCCATATGTCCGAACAGGCTAATCTGGAATCATCTGGATAGAAAGTGGGATATCTTCTTACTCACAACTCCTATGAGATTTATTCAACTTCCTGGTTATTCTCCACTGATTAGTGGTTCCAAATAAAGCTTCTTAGATCGTGGTTCATCCTGGTTTGATAAGAATCATGAAGATATTGCCATATGTCCGAACAGGCTAATCTGGAATCATCTGGATAGAAAGTGGGATATCTTCTTACTCACAACTCCTATGAGATTTATTCAACTTCCTGGTTATTCTCCACTGATTAGTGGTTCCAAATAAAGCTTCTTAGATCGTGGTTCATCCTGGTTTGATAAGAATCATGAAGATATTGCCATATGTCCGAACAGGCTAATCTGGAATCATCTGGATAGAAAGTGGGATATCTTCTTACTCACAACTCCTATGAGATTTATTCAACTTCCTGGTTATTCTCCACTGATTAGTGGTTCCAAATAAAGCTTCTTAGATCGTGGTTCATCCTGGTTTGATAAGAATCATGAAGATATTGCCATATGTCCGAACAGGCTAATCTGGAATCATCTGGATAGAAAGTGGGATATCTTCTTACTCACAACTCCTATGAGATTTATTCAACTTCCTGGTTATTCTCCACTGATTAGTGGTTCCAAATAAAGCTTCTTAGATCGTGGTTCATCCTGGTTTGATAAGAATCATGAAGATATTGCCATATGTCCGAACAGGCTAATCTGGAATCATCTGGATAGAAAGTGGGATATCTTCTTACTCACAACTCCTATGAGATTTATTCAACTTCCTGGTTATTCTCCACTGATTAGTGGTTCCAAATAAAGCTTCTTAGATCGTGGTTCATCCTGGTTTGATAAGAATCATGAAGATAATGGCATATGTCCGAACAGGCTAATCTGGAATCATCTGGATAGAAAGTGGGATATCTTCTTACTCACAACTCCTATGAGATTTATTCAACTTCCTGGTTATTCTCCACTGATTAGTGGTTCCAAATAAAGCTTCTTAGATCGTGGTTCATCCTGGTTTGATAAGAATCATGAAGATATTGCCATATGTCCGAACAGGCTAATCTGGAATCATCTGGATAGAAAGTGGGATATCTTCTTACTCACAACTCCTATGAGATTTATTCAACTTCCTGGTTATTCTCCACTGATTAGTGGTTCCAAATAAAGCTTCTTAGATCGTGGTTCATCCTGGTTTGATAAGAATCATGAAGATATTGCCATATGTCCGAACAGGCTAATCTGGAATCATCTGGATAGAAAGTGGGATATCTTCTTACTCACAACTCCTATGAGATTTATTCAACTTCCTGGTTATTCTCCACTGATTAGTGGTTCCAAATAAAGCTTCTTAGATCGTGGTTCATCCTGGTTTGATAAGAATCATGAAGATATTGCCATATGTCCGAACAGGCTAATCTGGAATCATCTGGATAGAAAGTGGGATATCTTCTTACTCACAACTCCTATGAGATTTATTCAACTTCCTGGTTATTCTCCACTGATTAGTGGTTCCAAATAAAGCTTCTTAGATCGTGGTTCATCCTGGTTTGATAAGAATCATGAAGATATTGCCATATGTCCGAACAGGCTAATCTGGAATCATCTGGATAGAAAGTGGGATATCTTCTTACTCACAACTCCTATGAGATTTATTCAACTTCCTGGTTATTCTCCACTGATTAGTGGTTCCAAATAAAGCTTCTTAGATCGTGGTTCATCCTGGTTTGATAAGAATCATGAAGATATTGCCATATGTCCGAACAGGCTAATCTGGAATCATCTGGATAGAAAGTGGGATATCTTCTTACTCACAACTCCTATGAGATTTATTCAACTTCCTGGTTATTCTCCACTGATTAGTGGTTCCAAATAAAGCTTCTTAGATCGTGGTTCATCCTGGTTTGATAAGAATCATGAAGATATTGCCATATGTCCGAACAGGCTAATCTGGAATCATCTGGATAGAAAGTGGGATATCTTCTTACTCACAACTCCTATGAGATTTATTCAACTTCCTGGTTATTCTCCACTGATTAGTGGTTCCAAATAAAGCTTCTTAGATCGTGGTTCATCCTGGTTTGATAAGAATCATGAAGATATTGCCATATGTCCGAACAGGCTAATCTGGAATCATCTGGATAGAAAGTGGGATATCTTCTTACTCACAACTCCTATGAGATTTATTCAACTTCCTGGTTATTCTCCACTGATTAGTGGTTCCAAATAAAGCTTCTTAGATCGTGGTTCATCCTGGTTTGATAAGAATCATGAAGATATTGCCATATGTCCGAACAGGCTAATCTGGAATCATCTGGATAGAAAGTGGGATATCTTCTTACTCACAACTCCTATGAGATTTATTCAACTTCCTGGTTATTCTCCACTGATTATTGGTTCCAAATAAAGCTTCTTAGTATTATTTTAGATTAATCTGAGTAATAGAGAGATTAAGGAGAGATTAAGAACCAAAAGACTACAAAGACTAAGGGAGATTTGTAGATTCAATAGTAAAGTCTAGAGAGAAAGAGACTCAAACTGCGCAATGTTTATTAATGAGATAGAGTTACAATATATAGGGAGAGGGAATACAAGGGTTTCGACATAAGGGTTACGATAATCTACTATGCTAAGCATGTGGAGTCAATGAGAAGAGGAGCGCCTAATTTGAATGAGCGGACCAGAGTAATCACACGCTTGATGCTCTTAGCATCTTGACCAGATGCTCTTCTTGCCTTTCCAGCTTTAACCAGCCTGTCAAGGCACTGCTTAGTCTCGACATAACGGTCATATGCTCAAACCATCTAACCTTCTTCTTCCCTTGGAGCCTTAGCTAACCGCACACTCTTTCACTTCTCCGCATACACATTTCACCTTCTTTCAATGTTACTGAGGTAACTTTATTTCTTACTGTGGTAACTTTTCTTGTACGGTCACCCTAACTTTGCACATTCTCCAAATGTGTCCAAGGATGATCTGAAGTGATGATAGTCGAGTCTGGTCCGTACACTTGTCCGTACATGTTGTGCGGACACTCCCATTCCCATACTCTTCCAATGGTTCTCTTAACCTTCTCTCTTTACCCAAGTATCTTCTAACCTTCATATCAACCTCTCATCTCAACACTCCCCCTCAAGCTTGACCATATGAAACAAGTCAAGCTTGGAAAGCCATGAGATCTTCCTCATTAAAAACCTCACCAAGGAAAACCCATTGGGACAAAACCTTGATGAGGGAAAAAGAGTGAAGACCTCATAGCTTAAGGGGATCAGCTCCTCTTGCTCAAATCAATGAGTCCCAACCTGATATGGATGGACTCCATTGTCTTCTGCCTTGCAGCCTTGGTGAACACATCAGCCAACTGATCTTCACTCCTAGTGTAACATGGTAAGATCACTCCAAGTACAATCATCTGCCTAACCTTGTGACAATCAACCTCTATATGCTTGGTCCTCTCATGGAACACTGAGTTGGATGCAATGTGAATAGCCGCTTGGTTATCACAATGCATAGTCATTGGTGTGGCTTGATCAATCTCCAAATGCTTCAGAATTCCCTTGATCCAAACAAGCTCATTGGTTAGCTTCAGCATGGCTCTATACTCGGCTTCTGCACTAGAACATGAGACCACCTTCTGCTTCTTACTCTTCCAAGTAACCAAGTTCCCACCAATGAAAGTACAATAGCCAGTGGTTGATCTTCTATCAGCTCTATCTCCTGCCCAATCCGCATCACAATAGCCCACCACTTCTGTACTCTTGTTACAACCCATCCAAACTCCAAGACCTTGTGTACCATTCAGATACATCAATAGTCTTTCCACCATACGCCAGTGATGCTCTTTTGGAGCTTGCATATGCTGACTTACCTGATTCACAGCAAAACATATATCAGGCCGAGTGATAGTTAAATAGATTAACTTACCCACAAGCTTTCTATAAAGCTTTGGATCATGGAACAGCTTGCTGTCTTCAAGCTCCCCCTCACGTGGAACCTTATACCCATCCTCCATGGGCATCTTAGCCACCTTGCCTCCATATGCACCTGCATCTTTCAAAAGATCAAGTGTATATTTCCTTTGAGAGATGAACAATCCTTCCTTGGCTCTACACAACTCAATGCCAAGAAAGTATTTCATCTCTCCTAAGTCTTTAATATCAAACACAGATTTAAGAAACTCCTTAGTTGCCTTGATACCTGCTTTATCAGAACCAGTAATGATAATATCATCTACATATACAAGAATTACAATGATACCTGATGGTGTAACCAATGTAAAGAGAGTATGATCAAGTTCTGACTTCCTGAAACCTCTACCATTCAAGGTTGTGCTCAGTTTATGGTACCAAGCTCTAGGAGATTGTTTGAGACCATAGATTGCTTTCTTTAGTCTCAAGACATTTCCCTTCTTCACTAGGTGCTCAAGACCAGGAGGTGGCAGCATATACACTTCATCCTCTAGCTCTCCTTGAAGGAAAGCATTTTTGACATCCATTTGCCAAAGATCCCATTCCAAGTTCACTGCCAATGATAAGACTACTCGGATAGTGTGGAGTTTAGCCACTGGTGCAAATGTATCAATGTAGTCTTCTCCATATGTTTGAGTGAACCCCCTTGCCACCAATCTTGTCTTGCGCCTATCTATCTTCCCATTTGGAAGATACTTGATGGTGAAGATCCATCTACTAGACACAGCCCTCTTTCCCTTTGGCAAAGCACTCTCATACCATGTATCATTCTTGATCATAGCATCTGCTTCAGCATTGACTGAGTCTCTCCATTCTTGTATAAGCATTGCTTCTTCATAGCTTCTTGGAACATAACTCTCATCCAAGCTCACTTGAAAAGCACAATGTTCTTCTGGATATTGGGCAAAGGAACACACAGCTTGAGAAGGATGCTCCACAGCCTGGGCATTGTAGTACACTCTTGTGTTTACCCAGTTGGAAGCATCCCTCTTGACTCTTGTGCTCCTTCTCAATACTAGAACATCTTGTGATTATGGCTCGGCTGCTTGCTCTTGCTCTTGTACACTATCACCAGATGCTTCAGCTCCATCTTCCTCACTAGTTGCTGGCTGACCTCCTTCAGTTCCATCACTAGCTTCCACACTTTGATCATGAGAGCCACCCGAACTCTCATCTCTACTTGAATTCTCTCCCCCCACATGATCAAGGTTGGAAGTTTCTTGATCCACTGCTTGATCTCTTGGTGGTGTTCTTGTTGTTGTAGTCCGAGACTGATCCTGGGACATGTTGATTCCAAGACCCTCCAAGATGGTTCTCAATGTAGAAGCTCTATCTGAGGTAAGATCCTTCAAATCTTCCTGATTCTGCTCCTCATAGTAACCTCTTTCTTCTATAAACTTCACCTCCCTTGATACTAACACTCTTCTTGTATCCGGATCATAGCACTTGTACCCCTTTTGTGTGGATGAATATCCCACAAACATTGCTTTCACACTTCTAGCTTCCAGCTTGTTTCTCATCTCACTAGGCTCCATCACATAACACAAACATCCAAACACTCTTGTATGCTCCAAGGTAGGTTTGTATTGGTTCAATACCTCAAATGGAGCTTGCCCTTTCAAGACCAGTGTAGGAGTTCGGTTGATCAAATAACAAGCTATCACCACTGCATCACTCCAAAACCTCTTAGGTACTTTAGACTGAAGCATCAAAGTCCTTGCCACCTCCATGAGATGCCTATTCTTCCTCTCAGCTACACCATTCTGTTGTGGTGTATAAGGACAACTCGTTTGATGTAAGATTCCATGGGAAGATAGGTGTTGCTTGAAGGCATTTCCAGTGTACTCACCACCATTATCTGACCTGAAAATCTTAATCTTGGCATTGTAATGGTTAGTTACATAAGCTTGAAAATTTTTAAATGCATCAAGCACCCTATCTTTGGTTGGAATAAGTGTTAGCCAGGTGTATTTGGATTTTTCATCAATGAAAGAGACATAATACTTATGAGATTCTCTAGACAAGCAAGGAGCAGTCCAAACATCAGAGTGAACAAGATCAAAACATTTCTCATAAACAGTAGAAGAGTTTGGAAAAACAGTTTTACAATGCTTGCCCAAAATACAAGCCTCACACTCATTATTCTCAAAAGAAACACCTGGCAACATCAGTTTAAAAGCCTTATTATGAGGGTGTCCTAGTCTAGCATGCCACAATGCATCTTTACTCAAACTGGAAGAAACAGAAGTAAACGAGCAGCTAAATTTGGAAACAGGAGCAAGATCTTCAAGCATATATAAGTCTCCCTTTGTCACTCCTTTTCCAATCAACTTGCTGCTTTTAATATCCTGAAACTTCACATCATCAGGACTAAAGATAACATTACATTGCAAATCAGTTGCACATTTCTTAACAGAAAGCAAATTTGAAGCAAACTCAGGCATATAAAGAGCTTTAGACTCCTTATCAAACAAGTTGAGACTTCCTATTCCTCTAATAGGAATTCTATCACCATTCGCAATCATCACATGACCAGTATGAGGAAGAATATTCTTAATCAACCTAGTGTCACTTATCATGTGATGAGATGCACCTGAATCAACAATCAAAGGTTTTATAGCACAAGAACTAGCAATAAGAGCAAGGATGCTGGATGGTTTCAATGCATGATCATTTTTAGCAAAGCTAGCAATACTATCCATACTGGCCATGCGACTTAGTTCAACACCATTCTCTATCACCCTAGCACCAAAAGAATACCCAAGATTATTACCGAAGTTACCATGATCCTTGAAATGCTTTATGAGAGCATCAAGGTCGGATTTCTTGAGGTAGTCATGATCAGGGTTGCTGCGGATGGTAGGAACACCAGTGTATGCCACCAAAGACTTGCCATCACCAGTATCTTGCATTGCTACTTCTTGACCCTTGCTAGTACCCGCTCCACTAGACCCTCCACTTGAACCATCAGACATGTGAGCTCTTGCTTCCCGGTCCTTCATGAACTTGGCTGGCTTCAAGTGTGGGTGGAGAATCCAACAGCTGCTCTTCTTGTGACCATGTTTCTTGCAATGATCACAATTTCCATTAAACTTCTCATACTTCCCTTGCACTGCCTTGTTAGCTTGGTGATTCTCAACTTGCTCCGCTTGGATAGCTTGATTGGCTAGTGACATCTCTCCTTTCTTTCCAAACAACCCAATGGAGCCTTGCTCTTTCTGAATCCTTGCACACACATCCTCAAGATCCGGCAAGTTATCTTCCCTCAACAAGCTCACAACTAGTCCATTGTAAGCCGGATTCAATGTGAGAAGCAATCCAAACACCTTGTCTTGCTCTCTCCTTTTGTTAAGCTCATCCGCATCAGTTGTACTCGGTCTCAACATCTCAAGCTCGGACCATAGAGACCGGAATCTTCCCAAGTGTTTAGTAAACTCCATGTCATCCTGTACCAACTGATTGATGGCTTGCTTGACTTCAAACACTCGGCTAAGGTTTGAAGTGTTGCCATACACCTTCTTTAAGGTGTCCCACAGCTCTTTGGCTGTTTCACAGTAGCTGTAAGCTTCCAGGATAGCTGGTTCAAGTGATGCATGAAGAACAGATAGCACCAGCATGTCTTCTTGTTCCCATTTCTCAAGCGCATCACTTGAAGCCTCTTCTCCTTCCTTTCCTTGTGTAATGAGCTTTGGACCTTCTCCTGAGGTGATATGTTTCCAAAGACCCTTACATCCAACCGTGGTCTTCACCATCCGAAACCACACCAAGTAGTTGCTTCCCTTGAAAGTAACCGCAACCTTCATGTTGTTCATATACATCCCACTATCCATATGAACCCTCTCGAGCTTTGTCTTCTCACCGGCTTGAACTTTGACTTGTAGATCTCAACACACTTCACACGAACCAGACTTGAGTACACACACCTCCAAAGACAAAGACTTGAGCTAATAACTTGCAACGAACCACAAATAACCAAACTTGCTTCCGGAAACCACCAAGAACACAAGAACACACCAAGAACACTTCTCTTTGGATCTTCACAAGGAATCACCAAAGAGCTCAAAACGAACTCAGATTGCCTTCAACCTGGCTCTGATACCATATTATTTTAGATTAATCTGAGTAATAGAGAGATTAAGGAGAGATTAAGAACCAAAAGACTACAAAGACTAAGGGAGATTTGTAGATTCAATAGTAAAGTCTAGAGAGAAAGAGACTCAAACTGCGCAATGTTTATTAATGAGATAGAGTTTCAATATATAGGGAGAGGGAATACAAGGGTTTCGACATAAGGGTTAAGATAATCTACTATGCTAAGCATGTGGAGTCAATGAGAAGAGGAGCGCCTAATTTGAATGAGCGGACCAGAGTAATCACACGCTTGATGATCTTAGCATCTTGACCAGATGCTCTTCTTGCCTTTCCAGCTTTAACCAGCCTGTCAAGGCACTGCTTAGTCTCGACATAACGGTCATATGCTCAAACCATCTAACCTTCTTCTTCCCTTGGAGTCTTAGCTAACCGCACACTCTTTCACTTCTCCGCATACACATTTCACCTTCTTTCAATGTTACTGCGGTAACTTCATTTCTTACTGTGGTAACTTTTCTTGTACGGTCACCCTAACTTTGCACATTCTCCAAATGTGTCCAAAGATGATCTGAAGTGATGATAGTCGAGTCTGGTCCGTACACTTGTCCGTACATGTTGTACGGACACTTCCCATTCCCATACTCTTCCAATGCTTCTCTTAACCTTCTCTCTTTACCCAAGTATCTTCTAACCTTCATAATCAACCTCTC
>NW_026617848.1:0-15083 GCF_000801105.2 Raphanus sativus
CCGAGCCTTGATCTCCATGACCTCCAGCTTCAGACTCATGCTCATCTCCCCCCTCATGCTCAAGGTGGGAGATATCTTGTTCTTCCCGAGTAGTGTGTTCTTGACTACTCTGATCCTGGGACACTCCAATGCCTAGCCCCTCCATAATAATCCTCAAGCTCCTGGCTCTGTCAGATTGCTGAGTTAAATCCTCAAGATCCTTCCAGTTCTCACCCTCATAGTAGCCCTTATCCTCCATGAATTTCACATCCCGGGAGATCAACATCCTTCTTGCCTTGGTATCAAAACACTTGTAACCCTTTTGACTTGTTGATGTAAGACTGGAATCACTCCAACTTTAGATCACTTGATGATCAGCAGATTCCAAGCTTAGCTCGCGGAAGGTGGGGTGTTGGTAGAGATGGAGGTGAAGTTTTGATTGACTCTCTCAATCCGTGGGTGTTGATTGACTCTCTCAATCTGTGTCTCAAGGCTCTTGAATCTCTCAATGAACCTATGAACCACGAGCTCTATAGTCTTCAAATGTTTCTCACACTTTGAAACTAAAGAACAGATTTTTATGCAAAGAAACTCTTTGATAAAAGATAAACTTAAATTATTTCTTGATTGGTTGAAAGGTAATTTACAATGAAATACTAGACAGAGCTTATATAGGCTCGTGCCATAACTTAGCTAGAAAACTAGAACAAAGAAAGAAGCAAACAAATAAGGAAAACCGATAAACTAGCCGTTGGAGAATATCTTGGTTCCAATGGCTTTCTTCAAGGGATTTGATTCTGGTTTTGTATCTGGACGGTTTGAGGGAATAGGTAAGCTTCTTGGGAACATCTTTAATGTTGAATACTTTGTCGAAATCCTTGTAGTCTTGGCTCAGAAAGAGCTGTTGGGAATTGATGGCAAATGACTCCAAATAAGGCAAGTAATAGCAAGAGTAGATCCGCCTGATCCACTGGGTGCTGGAGCATGGAATGAATGTTGAAGCAGCTTCTGGATGGTAAATAATCTCTCCTGGTCGCCAAGTCTTGGTTTGGCAAAGATTGAACCGGTGAGACTCCAAATAAGGCAGGTGCAGAACTGGTTTGACCGGTTTTAGAGATTGGACCATAACTTCAGATTTCCGTGGACTTTTCTCTTCATTCTTGGCTTTCTGGAAAGCTAAGAGATTCTTCTTGAAGTGCATGATTTGGTTTGGGTCAGAACGCTTCTTCGTTGGGCTTGAAACATCTTCTAAACTGGGATACTCGCAGGTGGATGGGCTGGGGAACCTCCGGTTTGTAAAATTCATATCTTCCTGGTCTGAGTAGCTTTGGGGTTTCTTCCAATTGGGCTTGTCTCCTTGTTGAGTGTAGAACGCATGAAAATTGGTTTCATGTCTAAACTCCTCCGGGTTAGTGAGATACATCGTCTTGACTGAACACATATCCTGGTTGGTCCGGTTTGGAAAGACTTCTTCTTCTTTTGGAAAGGCTTCCTGTTTAGGAAGGACTTCGTCGTCTTCTGGAAAGGTTTCCTGTTTAGGACGGACTTCTTCTTCATCTGGAAGGGCTTCCTGAACTTCTGGTTCAGCTACTGATTTGATGACCACATCATTCCCTCCCCCTTGTAAAGGTTTTGACCTCAAAACTGGATAACCTGATACACCACAATAGAGCAAGTCAGGTTTCATTCTCTTTTGGGAGTTTAGAACCTTACCTTGATACAATTTTTGTTTGGTGATGCATGGTGCATCTGGTGGCTCTTCTTTGACAAAGTGTGAAAGGATCACGCCTCTACTATGCTTATGGCCATTGAATCTCTTCTGGAGTGGATGGATCTTCAAGGTTTCTTTGGCCACGTTTCTGGTCTCTCTTGGAATTGATTTTCCTAGCAACAAAAGAGTATCCGGTGGGATTTCTTTGAAGCTTTCTTCTTTGCAACCTGAAATAATCTCACCATTTTGGACAAGAAGCAAGTGCATTATATCTGTGTTTGGACACTTATAAACAAAATGTGAAATTTCCAGACTTACTTTGATAGCTTCCACAAGCTGAAGAATTATTTTCTTCTTTGGGCTGCTTGTGTTGGTTTGCTGCCTTCCTTGCAACTTTTGATCTTGGTTTGGATGATCTTCTATTTTAAGTATTCCTGGATCAAAACTTTTTGGCAAAGACAAGTGCATCACACAAGAATTTTGAACCAATAAATCAGATTGAATAAAACTATCACTAATTTTAGATAAATCAGTTTTCTTTTCTAGTGATGTTTCTTTCAATGATTTCTTAGTTGGACAAGCTACAGCAAAGTGTCCTCTTTTATGACATCTATAACATGTCTTATCCTTGAGAATATTATAGTTATGGGACTTACCTTGATTGGCTGTTCCTGGTCGTCCATGTGGAGCTTCACTGATTGGAGTTTTAGCTATCACTTCATTGGGTTGCTTTCCAATGATCTGTTTTTGCTCTGCTTTCTTCTTGGGTACTTGCAAGACTTTCTTTGCTCCTGGATATGTGTCTTGTACCTTTGGAGCTTGCAGTGAACTCTGGTATGAACCCTTCTCTTGCTGGTTAATCTTCTTCTTCACAGCTTTAGGTTCCTTTGGTTTAAGTTTCACAGCTTCCTTAGCCTTACTCTTGCTGGTAGATGGGTCACACAGAATATTCCTCGGCTTGGGATCACAAGTCTTCTTGGGTTTAGCCTTAGGGGTGGACCTGACTGCCATGATCAATCTCTCTGGCTCGGCATAATTTTCTTCTTCTGCTTCTTGGATGAACTCAGCATCTTCTACAAAATCCTTATGTAGAAATTCCTTCATCTCTTCCCAAGAGTACTCTGGTAGCTCAAGCTCAAACCGTACACAACTGTCTTGTTCCCAATGCACATAAGCATTCTTGATTAAAGTTGCTTCAGCATACAGTGTCTTCTTCTTCTCTGGAATATTGTGGGCTTGGAACCAATCCTCCATATCTTTCTCCCATCTGAAGTAGTCTTCTGGCCCTTGGTTATAGCCTGAATATGTGATGTATCTTGGCTCATACTCATCATCATCATCTCTTCCAGCCTCACTAAAAGACTTCACTCTCTTCAGCAGAATCTGGATGGCTTTCCGGTTCATCTCCATAACCTTCTTCAGAGTAGTCTAAACTGACTTGAGCATCAGTTTCAACTTGGTGATCATCCTCCTGATCAGAATAAGGTAGCTCACACCATGGTATTTCTTTGGAACGAGACTCCTCTTCATCCTCTTCTTCATGATCAGAGTATGGTACTTCACACCATGGCCTCTCTTCAACATAAGACTCCTCATGTTCTGAGTTATAATCAAAGCCATCTTCTTGATAAACCTTTTCTGGCTCAGCCTCTTCATTGAAACAATCCTCTGTTTCTACTTCATGAATCTCCTCTTCATGCTGGTTGTGTTCTTCTAGGCTGATCTCGGATCCAGTTTCCTCATGATATAACTCGCCCTCATGGTTATCTCTCTGGTCAGCTTCTTCTCTAGACCAATCCGTAGAGCTGGTGTTGTCTTGACAATGGTCTGGTGGTTCTGGTTCAAGCTCTCCACCATCTGGATCATCATCATAATCAGTGTTGGAACAATCATCTGTCCACTGATCTTCTTCATAACCACTCTCTTCATCAGACAACAATTGTTCTTCTTGCTCCCAATCACAATCACTTTGTTCTTCATCTCCCATGGTTCCTGATATAACACACAACTCGTGGGTTAAATGCTCTAATGGGTTCAAGAGTCAAAGACAAGTGAAACAATAATAACAATGGCTAAACTATATGCTTGGACAGAAATTAAGTAAAATAAATATGATGCAATATTCTTTTCCTTTTTTTTTTTTTTTTTTAAATGCAAGCAATATGGTATGCACGAAATATATAAACACAAACAAGAAAATTTAACTTTTTATTTTGGTTTTCAGATTAATAGAAACAAAGAACAATTTTTTTTTTTTATATGCAAGCAAACCGAAAAAGGAAACTAGGAAATAAACTAAATGCAAAAATTTAAATATGGCAATGGGAGCTGGGGAATGAATGCAAACAACTAGACTGATATTTCAAAAGAATTTCGTGGATCAAACTAACAAAACTTCTTCTTTTTCTTTTTTTTATTTTCTTAAGAACAACAAGAACAAAAAAAAACAGCAACAATGGCAGAAATTTAAAATCAAGCAAATAACAATTTTTATGGGTTTTATGAATAATAAACTGAATCAAAACAGCAACTAGAACATGAACAAACTTTTTATGGTTTTCAATTTTCTGGAATTCAAATAACAAGAACAGAAATAATAGCAAGACAATTTTTATGATTTTTTTATTTTATTTATGAAGACAAAAACAAATGAAACTAAAAATGATTGCAAATAAAAGAGATAGGATAGATGCAACCTGATAGATAGGAGCTTTTGAAGCTCTGATACCAGATGATGTAAGACTGGAATCACTCCAACTTTAGATCACTTGATGATCAGCAGATTCCAAGCTTAGCTCGCGGAAGGTGGGGTGTTGGTAGAGATGGAGGTGAAGTTTTGATTGACTCTCTCAATCCGTGGGTGTTGATTGACTCTCTCAATCTGTGTCTCAAGGCTCTTGAATCTCTCAATGAACCTATGAACCACGAGCTCTATAGTCTTCAAATGTTTCTCACACTTTGAAACTAAAGAACAGATTTTTATGCAAAGAAACTCTTTGATAAAAGATAAACTTAAATTATTTCTTGATTGGTTGAAAGGTAATTTACAATGAAATACTAGACAGAGCTTATATAGGCTCGTGCCATAACTTAGCTAGAAAACTAGAACAAAGAAAGAAGCAAACAAATAAGGAAAACCGATAAACTAGCCGTTGGAGAATATCTTGGTTCCAATGGCTTTCTTCAAGGGATTTGATTCTGGTTTTGTATCTGGACGGTTTGAGGGAATAGGTAAGCTTCTTGGGAACATCTTTAATGTTGAATACTTTGTCGAAATCCTTGTAGTCTTGGCTCAGAAAGAGCTGTTGGGAATTGATGGCAAATGACTCCAAATAAGGCAAGTAATAGCAAGAGTAGATCCGCCTGATCCACTGGGTGCTGGAGCATGGAATGAATGTTGAAGCAGCTTCTGGATGGTAAATAATCTCTCCTGGTCGCCAAGTCTTGGTTTGGCAAAGATTGAACCGGTGAGACTCCAAATAAGGCAGGTGCAGAACTGGTTTGACCGGTTTTAGAGATTGGACCATAACTTCAGATTTCCGTGGACTTTTCTCTTCATTCTTGGCTTTCTGGAAAGCTAAGAGATTCTTCTTGAAGTGCATGATTTGGTTTGGGTCAGAACGCTTCTTCGTTGGGCTTGAAACATCTTCTAAACTGGGATACTCGCAGGTGGATGGGCTGGGGAACCTCCGGTTTGTAAAATTCATATCTTCCTGGTCTGAGTAGCTTTGGGGTTTCTTCCAATTGGGCTTGTCTCCTTGTTGAGTGTAGAACGCATGAAAATTGGTTTCATGTCTAAACTCCTCCGGGTTAGTGAGATACATCGTCTTGACTGAACACATATCCTGGTTGGTCCGGTTTGGAAAGACTTCTTCTTCTTTTGGAAAGGCTTCCTGTTTAGGAAGGACTTCGTCGTCTTCTGGAAAGGTTTCCTGTTTAGGACGGACTTCTTCTTCATCTGGAAGGGCTTCCTGAACTTCTGGTTCAGCTACTTTGATGACCACATCACTTGTAGAGTACCCAATGAACATAGCCTTGGTGCTCTTGGCTTCAAGCTTGTTTCTGGTCTCACTAGGAACTAGCACATAGCACACACAGCCAAAGATTCTCAAGTGTTCCAATACTGGCCGACTCTTGTTTAATACTTCAAATGGGGATTGATCTCCTAGTATCTTGGTTGGTGTCCTGTTGATCAGATAACAAGCAACAATTACAGCATCACTCCAATACCTCTTGGGGACACTGGTGTGAAACATCATGGATCTTGCAACTTCCATAAGGTGCCTATTCTTCCTCTCAGCAACACCATTCTGTTGAGGAGTGTATGGGCAACTAGTTTGATGTAGAATCCCATGCTTGGCTAGGTGATCTTTAAAAGCATTTCCAGTATACTCTCCACCATTATCTGACCTGAAAATCTTTATCTTGGCATTATAATGGTTAGAAACATATGCTTGGAAATTTTAAAAGCATCTAGCACCCTATCTTTTGTTTTAATCATTGTTAACCAGGTGTATTTGGATTTTTCATCAATAAAAGTGACAAAATACTTGTAATTATCCCTAGATAAACAAGGAGCTGTCCACACATCAGAATGAATAAGATCAAAACAATTCTCATAAAGAGTAGATGATCTTTGAAAGACAGTCTTACAATGTTTACCCAAGATACAAGCTTCACAATCTTTATTAAACATGACACCTGGTAACATTAAGCTTAAAGCTCTAGAATGAGGATGGCCTAGCCTAGCATGCCACAATGCATCCTTACTCAAAGAAGAAACAGAATTAAAAGAAAAACAAGAACTCGGAATTGGACTTAAATCTTCCAGCAAATAGAGATCTCCCTTGGTTGCTCCTTGTCCAATCAACTTATTGCTTTCAATATCCTGAAACTTCACATCATTAGGACTAAAGATGACATTGCAATGAAGATCAGTGGTGCACTTCTTGACAGATAGAAGGTTTGAAGTGAATTCGGGCATATAAAATGCCTTAGAATCCCTATCAAACAGTCTCAACTTGCCAACACCTCTAATGGGAACTCTATCCCCATTTGCAATCAAAACATGACCATGAGCAGGTTCTATATCCTTAATGAGATGATTATCACTAATCATGTGATGAGATGCACCAGAATCAATGATTAAAGGTTTAAACATGTTTCTAGCAAGATGAGTCCTAGGCAAGTCAATTTCATTTCTCACATTTCCTATCAATTCTAGCAAGCTATCCGAGACACTTCTAGTTTGATGAACAACATGAGAACTCTTGATCATGTCTAGCAACCTATCAGTCTTACTAGAACTATTATAAGCAGTATAAGAATAACCAAGAGTGTTTCCGAGTGGGTTACCAGACTCTTTGAGTGCCCTGATGAGAGCCTCAATGTCTGACTTCTTGATCACATCATGATCAATGCCCTTGCCTCCACTGTGATGAGATGCCAAGGCCTTTCCTTCACTTTCACCCGCTTGAACATGAGGAGTGGTTCCGGATGATCCAGCTCCACTTGCTTCAGCAGAAAGGTGAGCCTTTGCTTCTCTGTCTCGGTTGAACTTGGTAGGCTTCAGGTGAGGATGAAGAATCCAGCACTGATGCTTCTTATGACCCTGTCGCTTGCAGTGATCACAAATCCCTCCAAACCTTTCTCCACTCTTGTACCCGGCTTTGTTTGCTTGTATCTCCTCAGCTTGATGAGCAATGGTGAGTTCACCCTTCCCTCCAAACAAGCCAAGTGATCCTTCCTCCTTCTGGAGTTGAGACATAACCTCCTCCATGGATGGTAGCTTCTGTGACCTTAAGATATGCTTGATCACATCCTTGTAGCTCGGATTGAGAGTCATTAGCAAACCAAACACCTGATCTTGTTCCCTCCTTTCCATAAGGGTCTCCTCATCAGTAGTGTTCGGCCTCAAGCTCTCAAGTTCAGTCCACATTGACTTGAACTTTCCCATGTGCGTAGTAAGCTCCACATCTCCTTGAGCAAGAGTGTTTATGGTTCTCTTTAGCTCAAAGACTCGGCTTAAGTTGGAGATGTTCCCAAATGTCTTTTGGAGAGTCTCCCATAAGTGCTTAGGAGTCTCACAGTAGCTGTAACTCTCTAGGATAGGAACCTCAAGAGAAGCTTGAAGAATCGCCAACACCATGAGGTCCTCTTGAATCCACTTCTTAGCTGCAGTAACCGCAAGCTCCTTTGCATCTTCACCTTCCTTGATTTCTTTGGTCACTGGTTCTGGACCATCATCAGTGATGTGGTTCCAAAGCCCTAACCTCCCCACAGCAGTCTTCACAAGCCGAGACCACAACAAGTAATTTCCACCTCCTTTTAACTGAACTGGAACTGTAACTAGCTTTCCACCTTCCATCTTCTCTTGTTCAGACTCGCCACACCACAAAGCTTCAATCTTTGACAGTAAGTAGACTCCACACGCCTCAACAGCTCAAGAACAAAGTATCTCAAGCAAGTAGACCTGGTAGGATCAAGAACAAACCGCAAGAACACAAAGAACAGTTTGAAGAGTAGCAAGAACACAAGAGAGAATCGGATGAAATCTCTTAATACCAAAGCCAACCTGGCTCTGATACCATATGATTTTAGAGAATAGAATAGGTATTAAGAGAATGATAAGAGATTAAAGAGATAATGAAAGAATCCGAGAGAGAATAAGAGAAAAGAGTTCTAGATCTAATAGTGCTCAAATGTTAAGTTGAGGCAATAAGAGTTGAGTGTGAAGGATGAAATGAGGAGATTAAGTTGGAGAGATGTTTAGAAGTGAGTTTGAGAAGAGTGTGTACGGACTGTACGGACTTGTACGGACATGTACGGACCATCTCAACTCAAACCACTTTTAAACATCATTTGGAGACAATTTGGATTGTGCAAAGTCTGGGCACAAAAGTTACCTCAGTGAAAATAAGTTACCGTGTGGTAACTATTTGAACTAAGGTAAACTGTCTATGAGAAGAGATGAAGAGTGAAGAACAAGTTACAAAGACTTGTGATCAAGGAGAGGGTTTAGTGTGATCGAGCTTGTGACCGTTTATGGATAGGGTCACTATGCTAGATAAGGTTACTATGCAGCAAGACAGGCTGGACCAAGCTGGATACGCGAAGTGAACCTGGTCCAAGCATTTCAAAGAGAGCGCTCCTCCCCTTGAATAGTCTTTGAGTCTTAACCACTCATTTGTCTTAACCTAGCTTACTCTCGCTTCCTATATATTGTAAACTCTTCTCATAAATCAAACTAAGCATTTCGATACACAAACTCTGCCTCCTAAACTCTCTCGTTCTCTTAAACTCTGATCTAAGCATTTGATCTCTCAAACTCTCACATAAACACCTTAAACACTTATAAATGTCTAAAAATAATATGGTATCAGAGCCAGGTTAGAAGGATCTCGGTTCGCAGTTGAAGATTCAAAGCTAAAGCTTTGAAGATCTTCTCGGTGTTCGTGGTGTTCTTGGCGGTTTGAAGCTCAAGCTTGTTTCTTTGTGGTTCGTGGTAGCTGTGAAGACTCAAGCTAGATTCGTTGATATTTTTGGCGGTTCATTCAAACTTTGAAGATTCAAACTTGGGTTTTGGCGGTTCGAGTTAGTTCTTTGAAGAAAGCTTGTTCCTTTTGTGATTCCGTGAAGATTTGAAGCTTGGTTGCGGTTCGTTGATACTTTTGGCGGTTCATTCAAACTTGAAGATTCAAACTTGTGGTTTTGGCGGTTCAAGCTGGTTCTTGAAGAAAGCTTGTTCCTTTTGTGGTTCGTGAAGCAAAGAGTGTTACTTGTTATTTGTTGTGTGAAAGCTGAAGGCTTGGTTGAGTTTCTTAGCTATGGATAGTGGAGGAAGCTCAAAGATGAAGGTTGCGGTTTGTTTCAAGGGAAACAACTACTTGGTGTGGTCTCGGATGGTGAAGACTGCTGTGGGAATGAAAGGCTTGTGGAAGCACATCACTGTAGGTGAAGCTCCAAAGCTCATCACTCAAGGAGAAGATGAAGGCGAAGCGGCTCAAGATGCATTTGAGAAATGGGAACAAGAAGACATGCAAGTGCTGTCAGTTCTTCAAAACTCACTTGACCCGGCAATTCTTGATGCTTATAGCTACTGCGAGTCAGCTAAAGAACTATGGGACACCTTGAAGAAGGTGTATGGAAACACCTCAAACCTGAGCAGAGTGTTTGAGGTCAAGCACGCATTGAACCACCTGGTTCAAGAAGACATGGAGTTTACTAAGCACTTGGGAAGGTTTAGATCACTCTGGTCTGAACTTGAGATGTTGAGGCCAAGCACGGTGGATGCTGATGAGCTTAACAAGAGGAGAGAGCAAGACAAAGTGTTTGGGCTTCTCCTCACATTGAATCCGGCGTATCAAGGACTTATCCAACACTTGTTGAGGGAGGATAACTTGCCGGATCTTGAGAATGTGGTTGCAAGGATCCAAAAGGAGCAAGGTACCATTGGGTTGTTTGGAAAGAAAGGAGAGCTGGCACTGGTGAATCAAGCAGCTAAGATTGATCAAGAGGAGACTCCACAAGCAAACAAGGCTGCGCATGGGAAGTATGAGAAGTTTGATGGGGATTGTGATCATTGCAAGAAGCATGGGCATAAGAAGAGTCAGTGCTGGATTCTTCATCCTCACTTGAAGCCGGCAAAGTTCATGAAGGATCGTGAGAAGAGAGGATCTGGATACAAGGCTGAGAAATCAAGTGGAGCTGGTACAAGCAAGGAAACCAATGAGGAGAAGTCCATGGTTGCTTACTCTGGTGAACCAAGCAACCGCGGGACAAGTGATCAAGAGTATCTCAAGAAGTCCGACCTGGATGCTTTGATCAAACTCTTCAAGGAGAATGGTAACATTGAGGGTTCATCCTTTAGTGCTAGGTTGATAGATAATGGCAGTGAGCTTGATAGAAATGCTAGGATGCTGGATAGTTTAAGAGAAATGCATAATCATACTAGTAGTTCCAATATTGCTAGGATTGAGCATGCATTCAAACCGTCTAGTATCCTTGCTCTTATTGCTAAGCCTATCATCACTAGACCTCTTGTGATTGATTCCGGATGCACTCATCACATGATTAGTGACACTAGCTTAATAAGAGATATTATGCCTACTACTGGTCATGTGATGATTGCGGATGGAGCTAAAGTACCTATCAAAGGGATAGGAAGTCTTAAACTCTTTGATAGGGAATCTAAGGCATTGTATATGCCTTCCTTTACCTCAAATTTGTTATCTGTTAAGAAATGTGCCACTGATCTAAATTGCAATGTTATATTCAGCCCTAATGATGTCAAGTTTCAGGATATTGATAGCAGCAAGCTTATTGGAAAAGGAGTGACCAAAGGAGAATTATATTTGCTTGAAGATCTTGCTCCTATTTCTGATCGTTGCTGTCTTTTTACTTCTGTTTCTGCTCCTAGTCTAAGTAAAGATGCATTGTGGCATACTAGACTAGGACACCCTCATAATAAGGCTTTTAAACTGATGTTGCCAGGTGTTGCATTTGAGAACAAAGATTGTGAAGCTTGTATTTTAGGCAAGCATTGTAAAACTGTTTTTCCAAACTCTTCAACGGTTTATAAAAATTGCTTTGATCTTGTTCATTCGGATGTTTGGACTTCTCCTTGCTTGTCTAGAGATAATTTCAAGTATTATGTCACATTCATTGATGAAAAATCCAAATACACCTGGTTAACTTTAATTCCAACCAAAGATAGGGTGCTTGATGCATTTAAAAGTTTTCAAACCTATGTAACTAACCATTACAATGCCAAGATAAAAATTTTCAGGTCAGATAATGGAGGAGAGTACACTGGTCATGCATTCAAGCATCACTTAGCTCAACATGGCATCTTGCACCAAACGAGTTGCCCATACACTCCACAGCAAAATGGGGTTGCTGAGAGGAAGAATCGGCATCTCATGGAAGTGGCAAGAACCATTATGCTCCAGTCAAAGGTTCCCAAGAGGTTTTGGAGTGATGCAGTATCCACGGCTTGTTACTTGATCAATAGAACTCCAACCTTGGTACTTCAAGGCAAGTCACCTTTTGAGGTACTAAATCAGTCCAAACCTTCACTGGAGTATATGCGGGTCTTTGGTTGTCTTTGTTATGTGATGGTGGCAAGTGAGATGCGAAACAAGCTTGAAGCAAGAAGTATCAAGGCTATGTTCATTGGGTATTCAACTAGCCAGAAGGGTTACAAATGTTATGATCCTGACACAAGGCGTGTGTTGGTGTCAAGGGAAGTGAAGTTCATAGAAGAAAGAGGGTACTATGATGAGCAAAACCAGGAAGATTTGAAGGATCTTACCAGTGATAGAGCTTCAGTACTGAGGACGATCCTAGAAGGGATGGGAATCCATGTGGATCAGCATGGTCCTGTCAACGGGAATCATCAAGGTGGTGGGAATCATCAGGAGACACCACACCTTGACCATGAGGGGGGAGAAGAACCAAGTGGAGCAGAAGGAAGTTCTGGTTCGGAGGAGAGTTCTGGTGCTCATGATCAAGGTGTTGAGATGTCTAATTCGGATTCTGGAGCTGAGGAGAGTCAACCAAGTGGGGGAGCTGAAGCAAATCAGCAAAATGAAGAAGTGGTTAGTAGTGGAAATGAGGAGGAAGCAACAGCAACGCAGCATTCTCCACAGCCTACTTTGAGAAGGAGCACAAGAGTTAAGAGAGATGCATCTAACTGGGTGAATACAAGGGTGTATTACAATGCTCAAGCGGTTGAGCATCCATCTCAAGCAGTGTGTTCATTTGCAAGCTTTCCTGAGGAACATCAAGCTTTCACAGTGAGTTTAGATGAGAGCTATGTTCCAAGAAGTTATGAGGAAGCAATGTTGATTCAAGAGTGGAGAGACTCAGTGAATGATGAAGCTGGCGCAATGATAAAGAATGACACTTGGTATGAGAGTACATTACCAAAAGGAAAGAAGGCAGTGTCATGTAAGTGGATCTTTACCATCAAGTACTTACCTAATGGCAAGATTGATAGAAGGAAGACTCGGTTGGTAGCTAGAGGGTTTACTCAAACCTATGGAGAAGACTACATTGACACATTTGCTCCGGTTGCCAAGCTTCATACCATTAGAGTAGTGTTGTCTCTTGCTGTGAACTTGGAATGGGATCTTTGGCAAATGGATGTCAAGAATGCTTTCTTGCAAGGAGAGCTTGAGGATGAAGTTTACATGTTACCACCACCGGGTCTTGAGCACTTGGTTAAGAAGGGAAATGTGTTGAGACTCAAGAAGGCTATCTATGGACTTAAGCAGTCTCCAAGAGCATGGTACTACAAGCTGAGCACCACCCTGAATGGAAGAGGATTCAAGAAATGCGAGCTTGACCATACTCTTTTCACTCTCACCACACCCTCAGGTATCATCTGTATCCTTGTCTATGTTGATGATATTATCATCACTGGTTCTGATAAGACAGGTATTCAAGAGACTAAGGACTTCCTAAAGTCAGTATTTGAGATTAAGGACTTGGGAGAAATGAAATACTTCCTTGGAATTGAGTTGTGTAGATCCAAGGAAGGTTTGTTCATATCTCAGAGGAAATATACACTTGATCTTTTGAAAGATGCAGGTATGGATGACGGGAAGACAGCTAAGATGCCGATGGAAGATGGGTACAAGGTTCCACGTGAGGGGGAGACTGAAGATAGCAAGCAGTTCAAGGATCCAAAGCTCTATAGGAAGCTTGTGGGGAAGCTCATATATCTGACCATTACTCGGCCAGATATATGTTTTGCGGTTAACCAAGTCAGTCAGCATATGCAAGTACCCAAGGAGCACCATTGGAGAATGGTGGAAAGGTTGCTGATGTATCTGAATGGAACCAGGAGTCTAGGCATCTGGATGGGTTGTAACAAGAGTACTGAAGCTGTGGGGTATTGTGATGCGGATTGGGCAGGTGATAGAGTTGATAGAAGATCAACAACAGGCTATTGCACTTTCATTGGAGGCAATCTGGTTACATGGAAGAGCAAGAAGCAGAAAGTGGTGTCCTGTTCTAGTGCTGAAGCTGAGTATCGTGCAATGCTCAAGCTTACTAACGAGTTGGTGTGGATCAAAGGAATCCTGAAGCATTTGGAAGTTGATCAAGCCACACCTATGGTCATGCATTGTGACAATCAAGCTGCCATTCACATAGCTTCCAACAGTGTGTTTCATGAGAGAACTAAACACATTGAGGTGGACTGTCACAAGGTTAGGCAGATGATTGTACTTGGAGTGGTGTTACCATGTTACACGAGGAGTGAAGATCAGTTAGCTGATGTGTTCACAAAGGCGGCAAGGCAGAAGACAATGGAGTCCATCCACATTAGGCTGGGCCTCATTGACCTGAGGAGTACCAACTAAATGCTCCCCTGCTGGGATATCTCTACTCTTTTTCCTCTTCAAGGTTTTGTCCCAATGGGTTTTCCTTGTTGAGGTTTTAATGAGGGAGATTGAACAGCATTCCAAGCTCGACTTGTTCCACATGGTCAAGCTTGAGGGGGAGTGTTAAGTTGAGGCAATAAGAGTTGAGTGTGAAGGATGAAATGAGGAGATTAAGTTAGAGAGATGTTTAGAAGTGAGTTTGAGAAGAGTGTGTACGGACTGTACGGACTTGTACGGACATGTACGGACCATCTCAACTCAAACCACTTTTAAACATCATTTGGAGACAATTTGGATTGTGCAAAGTCTGGGCACAAAAGTTACCTCAGTGAAAATAAGTTACCGTGTGGTAACTATTTGAACTAAGGTAAACTGTCTATGAGAAGAGATGAAGAGTGAAGAACAAGTTACAAAGACTTGTGATCAAGGAGAGGGTTTAGTGTGATCGAGCTTGTGACCGTTTATGGATAGGGTCACTATGCTAGATAAGGTTACTATGCAGTAAGACAGGCTGGACCAAGCTGGATACGCGAAGTGAACCTAGTCCAAGCATTTCAAAGAGAGCGCTCCTCCCCTTGAATAGTCTTTGAGTCTTAACCACTCATTTGTCTTAACCTAGCTTACTCTCGCTTCCTATATATTGTAAACTCTTCTCATAAATCAAACTAAGCATTTCGATACACAAACTCTGCCTCCTAAACTCTCTCGTTCTCTTAAACTCTGATCTAAGCATTTGATCTCTCAAACTCTCACATAAACACCTTAAACACTTATAAATGTCTAAAAATAATAGCTTAAGGAAGCAGCTGGACCTCTCACTTTCACTCAACCAGGCTGTGTAAACCTCTCTCCTGTCACTCTCACTCCCTCTGGTCGAGATTAACCTTGGCTGCATCCTTCTGGCTTCATCAGAAACCCCACAATAATATTTGTTTAGTCATTCCCTTGTTTAATCATTGTTTATTGTAAGTGATTGTCTATTTAAAGACTTCACCACCTCTTGT